>NW_016158670.1:97091-117301 GCF_001687245.7 Rhagoletis zephyria
TTAACTTTTACGAAAGTTTGCTAAGTTTTTTTAAATATTGCACAATGTTTGAAGCATTTTTGTTAATGAGTAAGACATATCTCTGTAAAAAAAAACTAAAATTAAATGAAAAAAAATAAATTGTTAAATGAATAAATTGTTAGATTTAAGAAAAAAACAAATAAAAAATAATAATTAATGGTCATAATAATAGTGACAATAATAATAATAATAATAATAATAATAAAAATAATCATAATAAATAATAAATAATAAATTGTTAGATTAAAAAAAAATATTTAGCAAGATACCATGAAAAGAACTGCAAGGCGAACTAACAACATCCATTGAAAATTTCAATGACAATGACAATATTTTTCTATTTGCACCCAGCGAGTATACAATTTCAACAGAGAGCTGTAGTAATAAAAATAAATAAATATTAAAAATAGGTGTCATGTGCGGATAGTAGTTTCATTACAAAATCAAAATGTAAAAAAACATATATGTATGTACATATGTATATATGTATGTAAGTAGGAACAAAATTTTTGTTGCGATTCAATTTTCAAAAGGTGTTATTAGTTCGTCTTTCAGGTTTCCTAACTGCGTTTCTGCTGTCCTTGAAACGAAAAACAGCATTGGAAAGGTCGATGACGACAGTTTTTATGGCTTCCGAATTGATTGAAATTTGCGTAATTTCGCGTAGTTGCTGTTGCAAACTCTTCAATTTGAGTTCTATTTGGTTAGCTAGCGATGTATTATTTTCACATTTTCTTTTGCTTCTTTGTATTTAAGTTTTTCTTTTTTGTTTCTTTGTTAATATTTTTTTGAAAGGAGCACCTCTACATGTGCTTGTTTTTCATTTCGGATTCTGCTGAATTTAGTGATTGAATTTTTTTGTTTGTTTTTTAATAGTGCTTATCTATATAATAGAAACTAATAATAGGTCAACATGAATTTTGTCCGTCGTCATTTGACGGTTCTACCAGTGCTGAAAGGTACTGAGAGTTTTCATGATTTCAAAATTGGTTGGTTTTCGCGTTTTTTTTTATTTTTTCCTTGGAATACGTGCACGAAGGCGAAGAGCCAATTTTAAGACGAATGCAAAAATACGAAAAGGAATTTGAAGACCAACTAAAGACGAACACAAAGACGAATACGAACACGAAGAAGAGTACAGAGACGAATACGACGACAAAGACGAAGACGAACATGAAAATCAAGAAGAACCAATATGAAGACGAACTTAAATATGAACCCGAGGACGACTACGAGCTAAAAATTAATGCGAAGACTAACCGAAAACAAATAAAAGGACGAATAAAAAAACTATTATGAACATGTATACAAAAACCAATGTCAAGTGTAATACGAAGACAAATAAAAGGAGGAATAAGAAAGCGAGAACGAATACGTTAACGAAAGTAAAGACTTAGTTGAATACGAATAAGAAGACAAAGTCGAACTAGAGGACGACTATGAAGACTAATGACGAAATTAGTATTAAGCTTACTAATTTCGTTTTTAAAGGAGGGATTTTATGTTTTTAGATTCTGTTCTTCGTGATTTTGTTGTTGTTTTGCTTTGTTTTATTTTTTACTCATCCAGGAAAGCTTTTATGGTTTCAAAGTTGTTTGGTAAATGCTTAAGTCTTCGGCAATTTATATATCAATGAGTTTTTTCAAGAAGCCTGGTTTAGACTGCAAGGTAGGGATGTTGGAAAAACATCGAAAATAACGATGTATGAATATGAATGAAGTATGAATGAAGTATGAATATGATGTATCGATGCTTCGATGTTTTTTGAAAACTGACTGCTCTATTACATTGAACCGCCAATTCAATTTTTCAATTGTGCAAAAAAGAGAGGCAAGTTTGGCCAAAAAATTTAAATTGCTCTAAAGTGTTCCATTAGAAACAAAATTAGCTCAATTGCAGTAATTAATTTGTAATTTTGAACAATTTTGCCTATAACATATTTTGCTGTGAAATAATATCTGAAAAAATCCTATGCAAATCGATGCATCAATGTATCGAAAAATATCGATGCACTTTTCGATGCATCGAATCAAAACATTCATTGACGCATTTTTGCCACTGATATCCCAACTATATAAACGAAAATAAATTTAAAAATACTAGCAAGCCTGTGGAATTTCGGCAGTAAGTAATAATATCACAAAAATTGATTCTGCTTTGGTCACTAGCTAAACTCGGTTTAAATGTGGTCAATGGAAAAATCGGAATTTGTATTCTTATGCGAATATAATCTACTTTTAATTGTGATTTTTTTTTATTTATGTCTTTTATTATTTGTAAGTATGTTAGTTTTGAGAAATGAGTAAAAACCTCAGTTTCGAAAGTCGTCTGCTTTAAATTTTCTACAATGCAAATCGCTTATTTTTCCCATTTTTGCAAAAAGAACTCTTCATTTTTAATCTTTGTAAATATCACGAAAACGTGTAATCTTCAGATCTTTAGAAAGTGAAAATTACTGCGTTGGTGAATGTTGTTTATTGTTCTGCAAGCGAACCATACATCATTTTGTGGTAGCGTTTATACAGGAGCAGAATTTTACAAAGACTTCCAGCTATCTCAAATATAAGCTACGTTTTAGAAACGTTCGAATGGCTAAAACAAGCTAGCGGCTATTTATGGGAAATAATTTCACTTGTATTGAATGAATGACAATGGTGGCTTTTCAATGAAAAGTTTCCATAGAAAAAAAAAAAAACAATTTTCTGATCCAAGGCCTACTATTGTTTTTATGATGAAAAAAGTGTATCCGCAAGGAACGTCCGTAACGTAGGAAATCCCCATGTGCATACATATGTATAAGTATGTATGTATCTAAGTACGCGTATTAGCAAGAGTAAGTAAAACAATTTAAAATGCCCTTAAGCTCGCAGTCTGAATATTCAATGAAACTTTGTAGTAAAGTTTAGCTGCAACTTTCTGAAGTTCTTCGCTATTATGCCGTACTTAAGCAGCGCATTAAAACAAAAAATAATGGAAACTGCATTAGTTAGAGTGTGTTTGCTATACATATATGTATATGTTTATGTAGGTATATACATTTATGTTAATATAAATGCATGAAATACTATTTATTATGAAATTTAAGAAAGACATGGAGTAGAAAAGTGTTCGTTCCCTAATTTAGGTATTTTCTGGACATCGGTCGCCCTACTTTTTCTTACTGGAGTTCGCATTGTTTCTGGAAAATTTTTTCTGAGGAGGTGAAATAAACCGTAATTTATGTTGACATGTACTTTCATTTTTTTCTTAATCCCCTTCAAAATATTTTCAAACTAAAGCCTTCTTAAACCTTTTTCATGTGACACATATATATAAATAAATTCCCTTAAATCAAGTTGAATTTAATTTTTCAACCCGGGGGCAACTTTCCTAAAACCTTTTCAACCCCATTCCGAGTGGTAGTCATATTGTAATAATTTTAAGTAATTTGGAATTTAACTCATTAAACAGCTGACCACCCTCTGCAAATTATTTACAAACTACAACTTTTTAAAACCTCTTTTGTCTGACAACCAAATTCTAATAAATATTTTAATTAAATAATTCCTTTAATTCATTTTTAATTTGGCCTTTAAAGAGTTAGCAACCTTTCTATTCTTCAGAAATAAAGCTATATTTTATGTGCTGCGCCCCCTTCTCCAATAACACCCATTTTGCTGCATGAGTATGGAATTGAATATCTGCTTATGAAGTTGCAGTCCTGTACCACAAATACTACTTCCAGAAAATAATTTCGTTTGTATGGAGGATGCTACACCCCTTTATCTAATCGAGATTAAAGCTATCCTATATTTTAAGTTGGACTAAATGACATCAGTAGCAAAATTGCATGATTATTTGTTTAAACTTCATGTCAAAAGTAAAATTTTATTAATTCATGTTCATAATATAAGCGAAGAAATATTTTTTTATGCAATTCCAAAAGTTGCACTTTCAATTGCAATTTTTCAGCTCTGTTCTTTTTTTATTTTCAAATGTTTCTTTGAGAAGTTTAAGTTTTTTTAATTTGAATCTTTATCTTTCTAAATTCAGTCTCTCTTTGTGAGGTGTGTAAGACTTGTTTTTGAAACCTTCCATATTCCTTAGACTGTCTTTAATTTTATTTTAATTTTTTTTATTTTTTTGCTCCGTCTCAAAATGTTTTGCTTGAGTGCTTACTTGTTTTTCTAACAATGCCATTCTCTCACTCGAAGACTTATTCGATTTTTTTTATTCGGAGTAATGTTTACTTCAGGCTGTTGTTGTTTTTGTGTACTGCTACAACAAGGTGTTTCAGACTGGTTTTCCTGCATTTCATAGTCTTCAACAGTTATTTAAATAAAATTAATAGCCTCCTGGTCACTGACTACCTCCAATTGACGTGCTGAATTACTGCTTCCAAGATCTTGGCCTGGCGGGTTGACACAAACGTCATATTTAAAAAAACTGAGCACAGATTCCATCAGTGGTGTAAGGATATCCAGAGTATTTGAACCCTCACCTGTTTCCCGAAATTCGGCTCTATTTTCGGACACTTTCTTTTTGGTTTTACTTTTTAATTTCATCCAAACCTATATCAGAACATGCGATCCTGATTCTCCTGCATCAGCTGGACCAACCTCCCAAGTTGCTTTTTATTACTTACAACATTGTTTCTGTAATTCGTACACAAATAACATAAAAATGTTTAGCACTTTCAATGAAAATAACTTACATTTTTTTACATTTTGTTATCACTTTTTTAAATTCAATTCGGGTTTGGTACGTCAACGATTAAAACCTGGCAGTAGAATGATTAGCGAAAAAAACAATTCACAGTCGCTAGCCTAGAGAGTATTCGGCACTCTCAATATCACCGATAATCGATGATCGAATAATCGATGATCGAATTATTTAATTACTCTGAAATAACCGTTATTTCTGACTTTTATTTTATAAAGCAAAATTAACAATTATTTTTGATTTTTATCTAAATAATCTACACATAACAGTTATTTTTGATTTTTTAAATTATAAGTCTTAGACAACAGTTATCGAAGGCTTTTATTTTTAAAAGTCATAAATAAAAATCAATAACTGAGCTTTATTTTATAAATCATACTTTTAAAAGTCGTTTATATAAGTCGTAGTAAACTTTTGTTTCCCAACACGTTTTTAACTGCGGAAAATGTTAATGACTTTTATACGAATGATTTAAAAAATAAAAGTCGGTGACTGATTTATATTGATGACTTTTAAAATAACAGTCACTGACTGATTTTTATTGATGACTTTTATAAATAAAAGTCTTCAATAACTGTTATCTAAGACATATGAAATAAAAATCAAAAATAATTGTTATTTTTTTAATTTTGTATAAAAATAGCAAATAAATTTTTATAGAACATTTCCTTCATGGTGAATTTTTCCATGACAGTTTTCATTAATAACTTTTATGTTCGCTCCCCGATTTTTATGAATTCTTGTTTGCCATGGTCAACTTTTGCCATAGTATGTTTTGCGAGAACGAAAAATTTTTCCAACTATTCAATTTTATTTTCAATTCAGAAGATCAGAGTACGTAGAGAAAAGTTTCCGATATTTCAGATATCGAAACAAAATATTGTATCGATATCGTATCGCAACTAGTGATATCGATATAAATTAAGTATCGTATCGGTATCGCACATCCCTAGCATGCAAGGACTTGGTAAAGCCTCGTGTCATAGTTTAAAAAATGTCAATGTACATACATACAACCATATAAGCGTCTGTGTTCGTAAGCAGAGGAAAGTCGGTGAAAAGCCTTTGCGGTATTCGTAATGAGGGATAAGTGCGATGAGCATTCCATTGCAACACCACCAATTCCATTTCCCTAACACAAGGAACACACAACGCAAAAGCCAACAATGCAACAATTTATCTAAACGGGTATGGATACATACTTACATACATACTTATTTATATGCATGCAGACAAATAAAGGCACACAGGTGTATGTTTGTAAATTTTAGAATTCTGAATATAATGAAAAGCACAACGTCTGGCAAAAACCAACTTTCCCACTTAAATACCATTCAGGGACAGCTAACGTTCGCTGTGATTTTCACTCCACATCTCCTTTATAAGTGTCCTTAATCTATTGAAAGTAGCGCTAATTCCGAGTAATTGCGTTATTTTAAGGCTTGTGCAGTAAAAAAGAGAAAAAATAATAAAAAGCGTTAATTGCGATATCAAATTTTCAACATTTGCAATCGAATAATTCGTGTGAACAGCCGATTATGTACTTTTAATTAAATTTTGCACTTGCGGCTGAAATAAAATTGAATTAATCAAATTGTTGACTATATATATGTATATACAGATGTGGATATGCAAGTGCAACACATTCAGTCTTCGCATTTTTTGTTTTTATTTCCTGTCCAAGAGGTAAGTTGCATTGAGCGCCGCATGGGCGGCCGTCAGTTGTTTGCTTGTAAAGTGAATTTGTATTTTCAGTCGCAAGAATTTATTTTTAGCTTGAAGGATAACCAAGTTGGAAACCGACACTTATGACATGGAAAGTCATCTCTTACCAGTCGTTGATATTTTCAAATCCATATTACCAGGAAACATTTTATCAGATCTACTCGTCAAGCATGACGCTTAGTTAGACACAGTTTTTTTGCTCCGATGTTTTTAAGTAGCAGAAGAAGAAATTTATTTACAAAAAGTTTACCAAAATGACCAGAAAATCGTGCTGAGTCGATATAGCCATCTCTGTCTGTCTTTCTGTCCGCTTGCCTTTTTATTATAACGTATTAATCATATGTCGGAACCGGCGAAATTGGACCATATTCTTCTAACAAGAAATATATACATTTTTTTTTGTTTTTTTTAATTATTTTTAGATTTTATTGTTCAAATAATATGTTTTTTTTACAAGTTAAATTTTTAAGTAAACGTAAACCTATTTTTGGGTCGTATGTTACGTAAGATATTTTCATTTCAAAGCGTAGAATCCAGCTGTTTGCTTTTGCTGTAAATTATCTTGAAGAAATAAATACATATGCGAGCATTTTTTTCTTGAGTGCTTCAAACTGATTTAAGAAATTTTTATAGCACAAAATTTCTTTACCATTTCTCCTGCGTCATTTTGTATGAATTTTTCGTTTTTCTTGAGAGCTGGAAACATTCCTTAAATCTGAATTTCGAATTAAAAAAAATTCAAACTTTAACAGGGAAAATGTTACTCATACGGCCATGTACGATATGGCGTATGAGTAACATTATTTCCTGCTCCTATTTCATACAAAAAATTATTGCACATATTCATTTTGCCATTATAACCTAAACAAGTTATCCATCGTTTATCTTAACTGGTGGCTTGATTTTTATTAAAATTGAATTTTTTTTCATAAAAATAAAAGTACATATATATCTTGAGAAGATGACCTGATCAAGAAAAAAAAGGCATACAGATCGTGTTGAGTAACAGTTTTTTGGATTGTGTTTTCTGCCAGTTAGCATTTGTAGTACTGTGGATATTTACAGTAAAACAGGATGGTATAACAATCAAAAATTATGAATGTAATTAAAATAAAAATTTTGATGTAAAAAAATGTTACGTTAGTTATATAAATCAAAGATTTTCCCAACAAAAAATGCAACAACAATTTAATTACTACCATCCTGCATCAGAATTAACCGATATACATAAGTAAATATGTACGATTCGTTGCGCTAAAGAATGGCAATGAAAAAATATGCAACCGTCATTTATTTTAACTTTAGTATCTCTACATACATACCTTTTTCCATTTGTTTATTCTTTATTATTTCAGGCTTTTTATACTTTTCAGATGACATCGTTCCAACGCATTCGATGGCGACAACAGTAGCAAATTAGAGACAAAACTACTCACGACGAAATGCGAATGGCGTCATTTGTATTGCCGGCTCGATGAAATCACTAAATCACAATAGGTAAATACATAGCAGTGATCGGAATGGTAGATTGGGTGCAGCACATCGTCATTAATTGCGATGGCTGAGATAAATTTGCAGTAATGTTTCAAGTTGTACCAAAAGCGTCATTAAAGCCAACAGCAACAATTATATAAATTCATATGTATGTATGTGTGTATAGAGCAGGATATGGTGTGGAGTAAATCAATATTAAAAACACCAAGTCTGCGGTTACACGATACCTACGGTGGCCATATTTATGGGAGCCGAATACGGCACAAAAAATAATTTTCCAAATTTTTTCCACAAAAACTTACAGATCTTAAAGCCTAGGATGCTAGACGCACTGGCCCTGCAAATGTATCCTTATAGTAAAATCTCAAATTTTCAGGATATTTTTCTCGATATTTTTACCCCTCAAAATTTTTGAAAGAAATTTTAGTATAATAAAGTGTAATTTTGACATCGCTAAGACTTTTTTGGCAAATTTTTTGTTGACGATGTTACGCAGTTTTTATAAAAAGTAAAAATTTATGTTCGACCATTTTTTTTTTTTAAGGCGAAGCAAATGAGCAGCACCTTCCACTTGCACTTTATTATACTCAATTTTAATAGGCTACTAAACTGCAAGCCAAACATTTTCTAAATATTCTAATTGAAAAGCTTGAAATTTTGGTGAAAAATTGCAGAATTAATTTTTATAGTTTTTTACACAATGTCGAGAGCATTTGGCATCCCGTATAAAATAAATAAATTACCAGGACAATCGATCAAAAATAGGATCGTCCCGTATAATATAGAACAGATGGTCACCGTAACTATACCGTTTCATTGGTTGAGACAAACGTTAATATGCCGAATAAAATGGCTCATTGCTATCCTGCAGCTTTCAATTGGTACGTACATACATTGTTCATGTGTACATGTGTTCATACAAATGAATGTAATCGCTTAAGGCGCGCATGTGGTTCGGTTTAATGATTTCAAATGTAACAAAAAAAAGGAAATAAATTATACCACCGAAATTTATAAATTTTATTTAAAAAAGTTGCTTTTTGTCGCGAAGTTCAAGAACATGATCAATGTGTCGAATTTCAATTAAATTGGCAATTTGAGTGTGAAAAAAAAACATAAAATTCAGAAAATATGGAAAATCTTTGCTGAAGAGACGAGCGATATTTCATTTTGTAAATCTTCAACTACATAACGGGTGATTTTTTAAGAGCTTGATAACTTTTTTTTTAAAAAAAACGCATAAAATTTGCAAAATCTCATCGGTTCTTTATTTGAAACGTTAGATTGGTCCATGACATTTACTTTTTGAAGATAATTTCATTTNGGAATTGGTTTTTGTAAACAGGTGACACCCTCTTCAAAGCTGTCATTAGTGTTGCCAGCTTTTAGAAAAGTCATATCTACATATCTTAATACATAAGTATATTCCGATCTGCACTGCTTTTTCGTATTCGAGCTTTAAAATTAAAAAGCTTGATCTGTAGACGCGCAATAATGTTTTTTTTTTAATAAACATTTTTAGTGGTAAAGGGTGATATTAAATTTGAAAAAAAAAACCGAGACCACGCAAGATATCTCTTCACTCAGGAACAGATGCACGGATATTAATGAAATCTGATACACTGATAGCCTAAAACTCTGACTTACAGGGCTGCCACCTGAGTTAAAAGCTAAATTAAATTTTGGCGGTTTTACTAGTAACGACATAATCTAATGGCATAGCACGCCTTAATGCGGCATTTTGCCAACCATTTGCTTTAAATTTAACATAGCACGCTAATAGCTTTTAAATAGTGATTTATTGCACTCCAGCTATACGACAATTTGTTTTATTAATAGCTTTCTTTCCATTTGTTTATTTTGCCAGATTTCCTCACCATACGCAAATCCAACACAACAACGGAAAATGCTATTTGTGCCTATGTGGGAGTTATAGTTCTTCAGCTGAACAATGGTGTATGTTTTAAACAATGTTGCAATGTTCATAGTGGGCCCAGCAATCCACAAATAACTATGTGAGCTTTGCGTTGATTTCGTTTTTTTTCAATTGGTCGCCTACTTTAGCAGCTGTTGCAATCCAATTACCTGCTGTTTTATGACCGCCGGCTTTCGATGCGCCTTTATCGATACCTTGAAAGGCAACACAATGGAGTGGTGGTTTATTCCGGTGCAAGAACTCATCACATCACTCCTTTACCGAAAACTCAATCATAATGACCAACAGTGGCGTCATGTTGACCACAAATAGTGTGCTGGATGGACGGCGTATCTGATGGCAAAAGCGGGGGTGGCACGGACGAAGCCCAAACTGCCAGAGACAGATGGCTGAATCGGTTGTTTGTGGTGAGAGCTAAGATCTTGATTGGATATTAAATGTTTACCTACCACTATACACCATACCCACGTCATCCGCCGCCCCTGTATATAAAGCAAGTGCATAAATATCTGTAAATATTCAAATAAGTAAATTGACAAAAAGAATAAATATTTTAAAAACTTGGGCACAATAAATTTTTGAGTTTGCGGCCCAATATATTGTATGTATATATCGAGCTCTAACCCCCAAAATAACGTAAGCGACATTTTTTTCAAAATTTTCTTTTTGATGCAGAAATATTCCTAGAGCATCTAGATACATTTCTGCATCAAAAATAAAATTTTGAAAAAATGGCGCTTGATCTAGTAAATAAGTTAAAAGACAATTGAAACAAAATAAAATTTGTTGTGTTGTGTGTCCAAGTGTCTAATATGAAACAGTGCAGTCAAACGTACCAATTACCTTTTTGTATGATTGGCGGAGTAAAACTATGATTGTGACAACGCCACTATTGAGAACCAGCGTGCAAAATAGAACGTTGCATGTTCGAATCCTCCTTCGCGGAGAAAACTTCCGTATGGAGCCATAGGTTACGGCAGACAAAGTGGGAGCTTCGATGAGGCCACTCCTACAAATACGGTTTAATGATTCACTAAAGTCAGCAGCGTCCTATTCTCTACAAGCCGGATTTGTCAACATCCTCTAAATGACCTATTCTATGAGCGCATGGAAAAATCGTGGCTAAAGACTTCAATATCAAGGTGGCAAAGGAAGGAATCTATGGTCCCGCCGTCGTAAAATTCAGTCGCCATGGCGAAAAGTCCGACAATTGACTAAGGCTGATCGATTTCGGCATGCCCGGAACAGACTGATCTACAGGATTAAGGCGATTTTCTAGGCGATTCAACATTGCTAGAGAAAAAGTATGTAGATGGTATTTTAAGAATCGCTTGCCTCAAAGTAGACAGCAAGTCAACTCATGTAAAGGCAGCTTTAGGTTTCAGCATAAAATAATTTATCAGGCTGTATGGCCGACTGCGGATAGTATGTATTGTGAATGTGCGCACACACCGTACCTTATTGTCGCCAAGATACGCGCACGCCACTGTGTGGCAAAGACATGTCCACCCAACCAAGCAAGGAAAGCTCTATGTCGTTAACTTGGCCAGTTTATTCGCCACTCGACTTACGAAAGTACAGCTGCTATAGTGAAGAATATCACGAAGCAGGAGAGAAAAAAGATACCGCCTACAGGGCCACGAGTTTGTAGGAGCTGAAGAAGTAAGTGATGCATGTTATTCGATAAAAGTAATGAGGCCGAAAAACATGAGGGCGAAAGCTTCATATGATGCTGGAAAGTAAAAACGTCTGAAATTTTTATCATGAAAGCTTTTGAATGTAACAAGACTGAAGGCAGTCGAGGAGATAAGCCAGAGCACCCCATCAATAACGGCAGCGTCGATATCCACCCGCCTAAATATGAAAAGGTACGAATACCAATTTTGCGGCTGAAAAACAACAAAGCTACTTTAACCGACGGCCTGCCAGCTTAGTTATCAACTCTTATACATAATATCGTCGGACAAATGCTTTCCAAAGCACATACTACGGGCCAACTACCGCGCCTATACCTTCTTATCGAGCGTATGAAAGGTTAACGCCCACCACACCCTATCAGTACGGCATTATGCCAAGTAAATTCAAGATATATCTTGAAATATGTAAACCGGCGAGAAGGTAATCGATGCACACCATTTATTTGATGATTTAAAGCCGCTTCCGGTAGCGTGAATTTCGCTATCCCCTCAAAACTAATGCGGCAACTCATTCATTGACAATGAAAACATTCGATGAAGCGGTCTTTGGAGTATGGGATGATAAAATGATGTGCACGACAAGGGCATAGTGCAGCGGAAACATGGTCCAACCCTTAAAGTATTTATTCAACACAGAGAAAGGAAGAAAGTCTCCTATGCGTCGGAAATACTGGGTGGAAAAGTGCTTGGCTTCACTTGGCATTTCTAATTGGCGTCAGTTAGAACATAAACGACTGGCGTGCTCTTTGGACTCGGCAAAGAAGAAGAATAAGTTTTAAAAAATGTATGCTAGGGTAACACACTTTTTATTTAACTTTAATTGTCCAAAACATACAGCAGCGTGTAAAATTTAAACAGCTTTTGTTTCTAAATATTTTTCATGAATACATTTGTAAACAGTTTTGTTAAACTTTCTGATAAGCCAAAAATTTATTCTATATCACTTTCTACACACTCGTACATATGTGCATGCATAGTTTTTGCTTGTGGTCGTTAAAAAAAACAACTTGGAAACTGTGAAGTTTCTATTTACATATACATACATGTACATATTTTACATACCATTTCATACGGGAGTGTAGCCACGCCAAGTGGGGAAAAAATTTGTTTTACAGGCTATTAAAATTATTAAGGGCAATCGCATAATTCTACATACATAACTGCTTTCTCATAGCACCGCGAATGAAACATAAATAATAAATAATTATTGTCAAAAATAAAATGATTGCAAAAACAATTATTTATAGCAATTAGACATTCTTGTTTTTGCATGAGGAAGTGTAAATAATTATCTAAGGGTGCCAAATTTCATATCGCTATCTACCGTAGTTTATGTAGTAGAAATAAATTTTTAAATTTTGGCACGCTTTAAAATGGAACAACTGTCAATAACTTGGACAAATATAAAATTTTTCTTTTCAAAATATTTGTGTACCCACGTGAGGATTATGAGTGCCTTTAAGTAATATACCTTACGCATAAAGCCGTGACTTGGCGAAATTTTCGTGATACACTTCACGCGGCCGCACTCGCGTAATATTTATGATTGTTTAATCCTGGCCTGTGGGTGAAAATAAAACTAATATTCAAGTGTATGCATAGCTTAGTCTTACACGTTTTCTGATGCCTGAAGCAATACTCGTATGCAAATTAACTTCTGGTCTGCTCACAAATTTTTGTTTTTTTTTTTAACACACCCACATCCTTGCCCGCGCTTATGATAGTAATATTTACGATGTGCAGCAAATTTTAAACGTAGAAATGTGCAGAAAAATTGAACAAGCGACCAGTTGCTTTGACCGGCATCTGCCTATGTAAGTACTTATGTACATAAAGCAAAAATAGATTTATGGTTTTTCGAAACATTTTGTTTGCTGTTACAAAGGTAGTGAAATCCGATTGTTCTGCAGCTCAGCGAAATGATTTATTTTGATTACATTTGATTTGTAATAAAAATTATTTATAATAGCAATTCGACGAAAATTTATATATAAATTTGTTTACATACATGATCCATACTCGAGATACTTGAAAAGGTTTCCAGCTTTTATTAATAGATGCACTTTCAAGAATCACAATTGCAGTGAATTGGAATGACTGTAGTATATATAATTGATTGTCTCGCCGAATCAAAAAGAAAATATTGCGTCTTTGCAAATATTAATGTCACACATTTAAATAAATATAGTATTTTTTTATTTATTAGAAGGAGTAACATATTTGCTCGTAAATTAGTAGAAAAAAAAAATATTTTGCTCATCAAAACTATACGACCAGTTTTGATTATTTATTGTTATTATTTTTTCATTTCAAATATTTTTCATAAAACTATAGTGTATGCTTTAACAAAAACCAAAAAAATCCAAGTCTCATGCTTTGTTCAATAGTAAAAAATTAACAAACTTTCGTAAAAAATTTCGGACTTTTTAGTCCATTTAGTAAGTTTGAAGTACCTAGGATTTTTGGCAACTTTTTTCGTTAACGTTGCCAGTCACTTTCTTCCAGTTAAAATCAAGAAAATACCTTTTTTATAAGTAAAATATTTTAAACAAAAAAATTATAAACCGATTTAAAAAAAAAATGGTAACGTTGTAAAGGATACCAGAAAACTTCCTTAAGCCCAAAAATTTATATTTATGTACACAAAAAAAAAAATAAAGAGTAATTAAAAACATTTTTACCCTCTTATATAAACTCCTACCCCTAAGTGAAAGGCTGGCTACGCCCTTGTATACAAAACAATTAAAGATTTCAAAGTCCTTTTAAAAAAAATCCTGACGCCAGATAGAAGAACTATAAACGCAGTTTTACTTTATTTGGCCCCAAGTTTTGTGAATATATTGATTTTTTCGTGTGTAAAATTGACTGCCGCACGGTGTTGTATTCTCCAACATCGGATTAAATAAATCACACAAAAGGCAGCCGCCCGCCCTTCTTACTAAGTTTATCGACTTTACAAGTGAAGGAAATTACTTTTAGGGTTTTCATCTCAGGCGTAGTATTCCCTAAGCAACAAACATATCTTATCGAAGATAAATATCACAGAAGCAGCTTTACCGCGACTAACACCTGCACGATTTATTCACATGGTTTTAACCAAAAGTCAATGGCAGTAGTGGGCATACCCGTCCTTGGTTTCTGAGATGAATCGGTAAATTACCAAAGAGAATAAGTCAGCATTTTTTGGTTATGGCTAATTTGATGCAGTTCAACGGAGCTGCTTTAAACGAACCGAATTGCATTAAAATTGTCGTATCGAAAAAATTCTGACTTATTTCATTTGGTAATCAACCGATTCAGATGCAGTCTTCGTAGATATAGGCCCCGGATTGGATTACGTGACAGCATATGTACCTCACCAATACACTAGACTTTCGCGATAGTTACGGCCTTCAGAATGCATGGCGCTGCCGCCAGTGTGTATCTATGGATTTCTACATTTTTGCGCGCCTCCTGTAGTATTATGATTCTGACAAAGTACCAACACCTCATAATAAAATTAATAATTAATAGCAAACTGCCACTATCTAACTTTTCATGGCACAATCATTGGCACGCCCTGTGCAATTTCCAAAATTATAATTTTTTACTGATTTTATCTTTGTCGCGTAGGAATTTTATATTCACTCTAAGCTCAGCAGATGTTTTCAGTTCGTAGAAAAGTGTGTGCTTGTTACAATTTGATTAAAACACACCATTTTTTAATAGCTAAAAGTTTGCGTTAATTGGTCATTTACATATTCATAACCTATATGTACGCCTACATTCATAAAAAAAAAGCAAGCAAAAAGCTGGCAAACTTTTTATTCATATAAAGCTCCGCATAATGCGCATTTATGCATTTCATAACTTGTGGGTGTGCAATGAAATAACAAAATTATTATTTCCGTTTTTTTTTCAAAGTGCGAAAATTTTCATCATTAGTGCCGGAATTGGAAGTTGTCAAATAAAATGAAATGCATTTTTTATGCTTGGGTATAAGCAAAACAGCTCTCCTAAAAGGCGATTGGCCGGCAATTTAAGGACATGAAAACATGAAATATTTTTTAAGAAATGGACCATTTAAGCAAAACATTTTTTGTATTTTCTCCTGTCATTTTTATCCATGGTTATGGTATGTTTCGGTATCCTGCGTTCGAGAAGGTCCTAGAAATGTTCATGGGGTTTTAATAAGATAGAACTGGTTGAAACGTAATTCGATACTACCCTTTGTATCGATGAGTAAGTTCTGCCTAATATTTGTCCGATTTCTCATAAAGATTTATCCTCAGCATTTAGCTTTAATTCTAGGCTTAAGTAATGCTTCTACCAACCCCGCGTTATTAAAGTACCGAAAAAAAACACTGAATGGCTTGGGGACGTCGTACATTCACCGGTCGAATGGTTTGCCCCAGGAAAGTGGTCTATAAGGTCTATAAAAGGGATGACTTGGTTGTACTTGTGCTTATTCGTTTTCAGCGTATTTTTATTGGTGGTTCTGCACCATTTTAAAAAATATACTTAATATATTATATTTTTACTTAAAAAAGGATCTAAAATAAAATAAAAATGTAATTAACCCATCAAAGCTTTCCCAAATAATAAATCGCGCTATAGACCGCTAATTACACTATGCGACAGTCAAAATCGGGATGGGATGAAACCAACGGGAAATGTTATATCGGTCAAAAACAAGTTAACGAAACGCCGGGACACGTCTAGGAATCGAGATATATATATAACTATCATATAGGGGAAATTGTCTCCTTTGGTGGTCTTTTTTTGACATAACTCGAGAACCACTATGTAGTCCGATTTTGCTCAAACAAATTTAAGAAAATTAAAAATTATAATTCCTTTAATCTGTTCATATAACGTTTTTCTATATAATCAACAGTTTTAAAAAAATTTAATATTTTAGGCAAAAAATATTTTTTTTTTTCATAAAGCATTACAAAGCGACCCCCTCACATAAAGCCCATTTAAATAATAAATTTAATACCACAACTTTGTCAAGCAGAAGCGCCAAAAGTTTCATTCAAAAGTACATTTGTATAGTTGTAAGTAGTAGTAGGTGCTTTGTTTACTACGCTATTAAATACGAGCACTATATATACGAATACAAAAACTTACGCTCTCCTCACCGAATTAAGTGCAAACGTTCGTTGTTTTTTTTTTTTGATTTCGGAGTGCAAAAGTTTAACTACCCTCCAACATTTTAAGTAGTTAGTATGAGCGTGAGACAAATTTGTAATATGTATAGTAAGTATGTTTGTTTGTAAGTATGTACTTATATTTAGGTATATGAATTTGTGTTGTTTTAAGTCCAGCAGTAAGCAATGCCAATTGAAATGACATTGAAAGTTTCACATTTTTTCAGGGGTCAGTAAAGCATAAAAAATAATACCTTTGCATGGATGTATGTACATATGTGCATATGTATATATGTATGCTTGTTAGTAAGTATGCGAAATTTATTTGAAAGCGCATGCTGTTTAGTAAACAAGGTTTTAAGGGAATTTGTTTTATGATATTTTTGAATAAGCATAGGCAAATATTTTTATATGTTTCTCATGATTAACTCAGTGGATTCAAATTAATCTAAATATTTTTCACACATACACACTTATACATATAAATGTATGCATATAAATGTACAACAGTATGAGCTAATAAAATTTATTGCACTCAAATTAGGCGGTGTAATTTACCAGGCAGGCGGGTGCATAGAGTGCAGTCAGAGCACCGATCGCTTAAATTGGCGATTCCGAGTGAAGAGTGATCAAATACGAGTGAATTTTTCAAATTTTCTATTTCATCAACGCTGGTGCTTTTGGTGTGCTACATATGTGCTGATATTATGAAAGGATACATACAGCAGGACCTTTTCAGGACTCAGATGAAATTGAAAGCGCAATTTGGCTGCTGATTTCTGTCAAAATTAACTGTCATCAATGTGCAGCAATTCAGGCGCCAACGAAAATCTAATAATAAAACCAACAACCAATTTTCAAAATTTTAATTCTACTACAATACTTCAGTGATATTGTTTAAATAATTTATTTTATTCTGCTTAAAAAATTTACACTTAACTTAGTTTTATTTAAAGCATTTACAAAAATGTCTTAAATTAAAATTGTTTAAAAATACATACATATATTTATAACATAAATAATTTTATCTATATTTGACTATGCGAAATTTTGTCTATATTTTATGTAAAAAAATTCAAAAGCGTACATTTGACCGTAGTACAATCCGGCAGTGATGTAAATAAGTAGCAAGAAAGTTTGTAGTCATAAATGAATTCACATGTTGGAAAACTGCAAAGAAAAAAATAAATGTGTATATAAATATGTATGATAAAATTTTAAAAGAATTGGTAGTCTTCATTGCTTTTTGGTATTTTGGTATACGCGTAAGTATATGCAGGTTGGATTTGTAACAGGTGGAGCGAGATCCGAGATTTTCCATTGATTTAGCTCTGTCTTCTGTGAAATGTTTGTCTTTGAAAATTTATACAAGGCGGTCAAATATCAGAAAACACACGCGAGGGCTGTTTTATTATTTCACCTGCTTATTGTACCCTGCTCATATGTATTTGCACTGAGAAAAGAGTTTAGCTATAAATACGTTCTTATTCGGTCAAGTGAGGAGAAAAATGTTTTTAGGTGACGTTTTTCTGCGTGTACACATGCACATACAGACCCGCACTGGCAAACAAATAATTGTACGATACTTTGAGAAGTTTTGGTAATTTTTCATTTGTTAATTTGATATTTATTATTTCTTTATAAAATCCTCGTTCATTATGTTTACAAGAAAACAGCATTTCAAAGTTTGTACAAAAATAAAATTTTTAAATTTTCACAAAAATTTTAAATTTTAAATAATAATTTTTAAAACCACTTTTTTTATAGTAAAGCGCATGTTTGAATTGGCTAAGAACTAGCATTGATTTTGCATTTTTTTTTTTTGCTAACGGCTCTAAGCATTTTCTTCCATTCAAAGTATGCTCGAAGATTTGTTTACGTGAAAGAAAATTATAAGCATGAAGTAACATCTTTAAACAAATAATCTTTTTATTATGACAATTCTTTCGTAAAAAAAAACGTTTTTCGAAAAAATTTTGCTTGTAAAGAATTCTTTTGGTTTTCGTAAACTATCGGTGTTCCTCAGTGATGCTGGTTTTCCGGATAGAAAAGTCT
The DNA here is from genome assembly GCF_001687245.7 of Rhagoletis zephyria. NCBI lineage: Eukaryota > Metazoa > Arthropoda > Insecta > Diptera > Tephritidae > Rhagoletis > Rhagoletis zephyria. Next base: position 115,853 of record NW_016158670.1, read on the forward strand.
CTGGACTCGAATCGTGACTCAGAGTTTAAACTGTACCTTAAAGGTTTTTTAGCTAAGCTTACCGTTTAAATTACCTCCTGGTAGAGATAACATTTTTTTTTTTAATTTCCGATTTGAATGAATAAATTAAAATCTGCCTTTCGCTTTTTTGTTAGCTCATTTTTAAGATAAAAGGGGAGATGAAAGATCAGCGTTTCCTCATTTGAAACAAATGGTTTCAGCTGTCCTTTTAATCCAGTCGCCATAGCAAATGTGGGCAGAATATTTTCTAAATCAATTTGAATAAAACAAGGAATAAACTAGAAAAGGGATTGCCATTGCCTGCCGATGGGCGAAATAGAAAATATGTTTTATTTTCTTTTGGTTTTGATCAAAGTCTGATACTGAGCTCGGTCCAGGCTCTGCGAAATAGTATTGCGCGTTTCTAACCGCTACAACACTTTTTTGAATAATACGTTAGTTAATTTTACAAATAGTTGTTTTAAAAAAATATATGTAAAAAATACACACATGTATATATGAAAAATATACATACATAAATATACACATATGTATCTGATTTTTCCATTAAACTTTTATTTTACTTACTTTATTGTAAAAAACCAAGTACATTTGAAATTGCACAGTATACCGTAAGGCTTCTTTAACTGTTCTTTTTTATTAACCATTGTGCTTTGTAGATTGTAGCCATCATAACGACGCCAGCAGTGATTGAGGTCACCTAGAAGTAAAAAAAGAACAAATCAAAATATAATAAGGAAAGTAGTATTCATTTCTGATTTTCGAAATTTGTAGTTAAAGGAATCTGCCCAGATTGCTAACAGATAAATTTTCAATATTAAATGGAGGAAGCAAAGAAAATGACAGAACATTAGTCGCATCTATCGAATCGGCGGAACAGAAAGTTCGGCCATCTTTGAGGCTTGTCTCTCATAAATTCCTATACTCATCTTTACCCTTGCGCTTCCAAATTGTTTGTCAGGGCCTACCTTTACGGACACTACTCACCCTATCGGCCAACAGTTTCTGAGACCGTTTGGATCCACGGTAGAAATCTCCCTCATACGTCGTACAGTGGAAGATTTCAATATAAAATACAGCAAGAAGGCACTGTTCACTCCGACAGCTATTTAGATGGTTAGTGTGAACCCCGAGCGCTTGTGTAGTTGTTTAGCTATACTCAGAACTTTCATTGTCACAAGTGTGCCGAGCTTTATGACGACGATCTTGAGAAATTTCGGTTCTTATTGGCAGGACGATCGGTCTCACCAGTAACCAGCAACATTTCTTTTCGACCTTCGAATAAACGACGACCTCTAAACTAGGGAAACCTCCAAACTAGGAGATATAAGTACAAGAGCGTGTTAAAAAAGCGACGGTAGCCCTCTACAGCTGCAAGTGGGCGATTGGGCGTAGCTGGGGGCTGTCCCCTAGCATCATGTATTGGTT
>NW_016158671.1:0-72825 GCF_001687245.7 Rhagoletis zephyria
AATGCGATTTTGAACCTTTCCAACCAATTGGTCCACACGTCTAGAGCTTCGAAAAAAGTGCTACCCTGACTTTCTGAAGTATTTTTTGAAGAGCAAAACACTCCAGCGAAAATTTGCGTGCTAAATCTGCCCGTATGCCTATAAATCCTTCAAAAATCGTTCTCGGTTCATCATTGTTAAGTCTACAGCCGGGAGATGCTGACCTTTTTTGATTTTTCCTTAGTTTCGATCTTTGAATCCTCTTCGCAGATGGTTTTTTTGCACGACAGGCGCTAGAAATTTGATAACCGAACGTGTTTTTTTAGTGAGCTTAAGCCCTTGAGCTTGAAACCTTTCCGAGTCCCTAGGTGTTCAGCACTCACTCCCACTTGGTGGCAACGCTACTACGCTGCAAGTGTAAGTATTCGCTATATCGCTGACAACGGGGGAACTGCTACAAAGAGGACAAACGGACAATGAGGTACTCAACTGCTCCGATAGACGAGCAGGTAGAAAGGCCTTATAGAAGAACTCGAAAATTATGCGACAGTAAATATACAGACTAGGCGGGCTTGACAGGTCGATACAAGGGCAACGAAAAAGCTATACACTGGCATGAGTTGGTTCCATGGAGGAATTCATTTGCACACAGGCGGCTGTAGGCTGCAGTTCAACCACGCATAGGGATTGATTTTTAAGACTATTCCCATTGTCGCGACAGCTGCCGACAGCCTGAAATATTGCTGGACGTACCACGCAGCGGCAGGCCTAAACTTTTGCGGAAGTTGGGCAAGCGTTACTTGTAGCCTTTTGTTAGCCTCAACACGAGATTCATTCCCTCCGCCGATTAAACCAACCGAATAGGCATAAAGGACTAAGCTTCACTTAAAATTGTCCTAGAAGATGACGTGACTAAGTGAGTGTCCAGCGTTTGGTCGGATAGGCGTAAGGGCTTGGGCAAAAGTCTCCTTATGGATACCGATCTCATGGATATATTCGGACTGCTTCGTTTCATAAAGCCGACGATCAGCGAAGTTAAGCTTTGCATAATCAAGAGCGATTGGCATATTATTGATGAATCATGGGCTAATGTTTTAAGCGTCTTCAATGAATAAAAAAATATGTAGGGAAATTCGAAAAAGCACTCGAGATACTTGAGTTGCATTAATGTTGCTATTGGAATTATGAAACGTTGGATACTTGCCAAAAATAAAAATTATTTTAAAGGATTTTGAAAGAGTGTAGAACGTAAAACGAAAACTAAGAAGAATTTTCTATTTTGGCTTTTATAAATATAGATATCAAAACATCATAACATATCGTTGGTACTCTGCAATAATAACACAATCATTACTAAAGTTAGTAGTAAGGAATAGACATGGATTAGACAAGGATTAAAGACATGAGGCCCTTAAGAGTAGTAAGCCTATTTGTTTTTTTTTTTTTTTAGTTTTGAGCTTTGTCGTTATTGCAGAGGCCCAGCGATACATATGTATATGCATTCGTATATTCATCAATGAGTTCCAGCTGCAAGATGTTAGTTTTCTTAAGAGCAATGCTTACATTGTTGGCAGCCAGCCCTGCCAGGGCATCACTTTATCTGCAAATATAATTCTTCATGGATTGATTATTTGTTGTCGACGTTAATTGCTGACTGCGAGTGTTTTGCTGTAAGCAAACAAAACTATGTACATATTTACATATATTGCGGCACTGACGTCTCCTCACAGGCGGTAGGTGACGGGCAGTGTTGCCAACTTATGGGATATCGCTCATAATTTGGGATTTTCGCACCATAAAAGAGCGCGTGGGATTTTGCGTCTCAATATGGGATTTTTAGCTAATTTTATGGTTCTATTGTTTTTTTTTTATTTGCTGTTAATTCCAACGTGACGGGTGGGACATTTAAACTTGTTTTTCCTCTCAAACTTTAAGTCATTTCTTTTTAAACCTTAATTTGGCAAGTATCAAACTGTTAACATCCGAATTCAAATAGCAGTTTAACACGAAACTAATAAAGTAGAAAAACTTAGTTATATGCTTTACACAGAAAATTTTCATTTTCGCCAAGAGTGACGGCTGAGACAAGGACGACACCCACCTCTCTAAGTGGATGGAATCGTTTGCCATTTTAGACAAACTTTATAACAAAATATTTCTTGCATAGCGGCTTTCTTCAACGTAGTTAGTATAATGATAAGATTCATTATTATATTTGAAAAAAATAGTTTTAGCTTGTGACCGGTGGGACACTATTTCACGACTGGTGGATCGAGTCACTATTGAAGACACATAGGATGTTTGCACTTTTTACCATAAAAGCATGAATTTCATATTAAAGCACTTCATTACACTATGTAAATTTGTTGGGGCTATAAAACTGCAAACCCAAAAATGTTTTAAAAATTTACACCCAAATTCATAAAAAAAAATAAAGAACATTTATATTTATAAATCGAAAATTTGTATGAAAATGTATTTAAACCTATTTTATTGTTTTAGAATAAGGTCATTAGATTAAAAAATACTTTTGTATAAATTGTGAATCTGTGATATGATTTCGGTTAAACCTCGGACGGTATTTTTATAGAAAAATACCAAAAAAAAAACTAGAACTAGGAAAAGCATTACGAATATTTAAAAAAAAATCAGCACGTGGTCATTTGTTTGAGTCACTGTATCTACTCTTTATATATTGTTCTTAAAAACTTTTGACTACTTAATATTCATAAATGGGATTTTCGAATTTTAAAATGGGATAAACAGGGCGTTTTTCGAAGGAGAATGGGATTTTCGTACCTTTAGAGTTGGCAACACTAGTGACGAGCCCACTGATCGGCATGTTGCATGTTGGTGCGCAAGAACAGCACACGGCACAAATGTTTACGTTTTACAGCTGATTTGTGTCAACATAAAAAAAAAACTAACGACAAACTCCAAAGAAAAAACATTTCACGCTGGCGAAGGTAATTAAGGCGCCTCCCTCGTATGGCACTGTGTGTTGAGTACACACATGCATATGTATGTGCATGAGTTTCCACAAAAGACGACGATATTTTCCGAATTGACGATCTTTGATTGTTGTAAACATGGTTGGGGTATCTAATAAATGAAAATGGAAATTGAAATTTGATTTAAAGCAACGCACCCTCTTACCGCTAGCCGCACGGTACTGTGAAGACAAGTGTTGAATACTTGAGTACCACCAATTTAGATGTTATCTTTCCCAATGGCCATTAAAATTTTCATATTTTTTCATGTACATGGAAATTGTTGTTGTGCAATCACTATGTCAGACAAGCACGCATACCGCTACGTTGAAAATGACGCCGCGCCTTTTAAAGATTCTATTGTAGTCCGGACTTGTAGTGAGCTGCCACAGCTGTTTGACTCATTAGTGTTCAAAAATTTTGTCTCTGTTTGATGTATCACTCGGCCAGACCATCTTGTTATCATTTGTTTATTACTGTATTCTTTGTTCTCCACCAACCTATCACAGAAATTAGAAGAAATCATAAAATAAAAACTTTAATGCAACATGTACATACATAAATATATGTATGTTAAATTTCCTTTTTCGATTAATTGATATACGCTGTCTTTCGTTCCTCTGATCGCACAATGGTCTTTTGAATAGCCCCCAGTCGTACAGCGGAAATTGTAAATTAACTCACTTATTGTTGCCAGTGATACTCGTAAAATTATTTCGTATGGTAGTTTGTGATTTTATTAAAGAAATTTCTGTATTTTTAATAGCATTTTAATGTTTTATTGGCCATAAGTTGGACGGCTGCATATGATCGTTGTTCGTAGAACAGGTGCTTTGATGTTAAAGAAATGGTAAAATTAATGTAGGGTGCAAGAGAATAAAATAATTGGAGCAACCCACCAGACATGTGGGAAGATTAGGACCTGCTTCAAATAATTTTATTGCAGCGAATGCTGTCTAATTACTGGAATATTTTTTTGTAATATTAATTGGTAGCATAAAATGCATTTGTACATAAATCTGTAGACAGTAACATTGAAATAGTTTCAGCGGGCTTAGAAACACACATCCATTCTACTTTCGCCGTGCGTGATGGCGCATGGGAAAGAACAAGAACCATAAACCTTAGAGCTTCTGCGGGTGCAGTTATCTAGTGTCGGCTCTGGTTCTCTGTTTGTTCGCCCCTCTCCGCTGTTCATCATGCGCTCGTGGTGACTGTGGTTTTTTTCGCTTCTGCTTGTTAACAGATGTGGATGATCAGCACTCGCTTGACCTGTTGAAGGTAGCGAATATATTATTAAGCCCCCGTCCTGCTCAATTCGGTTCGATGGTGGTCGTGCAGAGTGCCGAGATATTCCGTTAAAGGCAGTAGAAAAGGTTTCGCACAGACTACCACGCGGATTCACGCAAGGTTGACGACTCCGAGCGGCTCAGTGACCTCCGGTACCTACTCGATGCGACGGCTGACCGATAGATACTTGCTTGCCAACTGGATCCTGCTTCTTAAGCAGTAACGCTGTCTTCCGGAATGCTCACTCTCGGTGTCCCTTGGAATAAGAACTTTGGCATGGCAGTAGATAGCTTCCTAGTATTAGAGGTGCCGGTTCATAGTCCGCGTTCTCATACGGCTCCAGTCATGAGGATCTTAGCTTCACAAAGGCTGGACTGTTAAAAAGAAAGGTGTATCATTTAATCTAGCCGCCTTACTTCTACTTCGAAATCTTCGCTTATAACTAAAGTTGTGGCTTTATACGCCAATGAATCTTCCTTGTCCGTTTCCAAACATCTGCGATAGTGTGGATTAGGTGTGATATTTAGTTCCAATAGTACAGTGTCCTATATGAACGCCGAGTGTGAAGCTTTATGAGCCCTAAAAGATTCCTGGCGCTTTTCGGTCCAGCCTGTGCCACAATGATGCTAAAGTTTTCGCAAATAAATGCACGTTTTTGGTGTTACCTTATAAAGTAAGAGCGGCTTCACCGAATTCAATCAAATTTATGCGACATATTCGGGCTATCCTGCAGATGGTTTATGTGAATTTTTCCGTATTTCGAAAAAAGGGACGTGGCACCTTTAATCTTATTTATAAAGATAAGTTTTGTTAGCTTATAACTTGACAACGACATCGCCGAATTCAACCAAATCTATATAGCATATTCGGGCCATCATGCAGATGATTTATGTGAAGTTTCCCCGAATTCGGAAAAGGGGGTGTGACACCTCTACCTTAGATATAAAAATAAGTGCTCGTTTTTAGTGTTATCTTATAACTTGAGAACGGCTTCACCGGATTCAACTAAAATTATGCGGTATATTCCGGCTATTATGCAGATGGTTAGTGTGAAGTTTTCCCGAATTCGGAAAAGGCGGCGTGGCACCTCCAATACTTACTAAAATTTTCATTTTGTACATATATCTCTCGAAATATTTGTGGTAGAGTACTGGAAACTGGTATAGAGATATATGTAATACTTCCATACTCATGGAGAAAAATGGTCGGTATTGGAAAAGGGGCGTGGCTTTTCTATCCTACTTATATTATAAATGTGAAAGTCTGTATGTCTTAGACTGAAAATAATGACATATCTCTGGAAGTATTTGTGAGAGTATTGGAACTTGATATGGAGATATGCATGTGAAATCAAATTCATACTCACGAAGAAAAAGGTCGGTATTGGGAAATGGGCCGTGGAACCTCCCATACTAACTGAAACTTTTTTGAAAACAGCTGCCACCTTTTAAAAATTATATTCAAATTATTAAAAAAAAAAATAAATCAATTATTACAAGTTGGATATTAATCGAAATGGGTTTGAAAATCTTTGTTTCTTAGCTTAACTATAGGAGGGTTGCCACTTGTTTAAAAAATTAAATTCAATTCGAATTAAGGAAATTAGTTGGGAGAAATATGTTTCAATATATGGGTACCTAACGAAAGGGACTTCAAAAGGTTGCTGTTTGAAAATATTTTGAAGGGGGTTGCTACCTGCTCGCAATGTCGAATTCGAATTTAGTTAACTTATCAACAAGTTACATGAAATGTGAAAATAATGATGTCAAACGAAAGACTATTAAGAAGACTTTGGTTTAAACACAAACAATATTTCTGAGATGCTGGAAGAGGGTTGCCACCTGTTTGAAAATTTAATTCAAATTTTTAAATAAGTTTAATGTATTACTAAAATGTGGGTATCAATCGAATAGGGTTTGAAAAATCTTTTTTTCTGAACTACATGCCACATATTTAATCAATAACATTCAACTTAATTCATCAGTTAATTAAAATATGTATCGCACTATTAGGCGAAGAATATTTAAGAATATCTTACGCGAAACTACTTGTTAACAGGGCTGCCACCTGTTTAAAAAGTCGAATTTAACTATAACTGTATATATAATACGCGAAGGGATTTTTGTCCAGGTCACTAGATGTGAAATCAAGTTAAAGCGCTTGAGATATAGATGAACAATAAGGTTTTACTTTTCCGAAAAGAGTTGCCAACTTTTAAAAAATTAAGTTGAAATCATTTATAAATCGATACCATCGTATATCCATCCTTCGCTCGGTTTTCAAAAATTAGGTGTCAAATTGAAAGGCTTGGTTGCAGATGTGCAATGAGGTTCTACTTTTTGAAAAGAGTTGCCACCTTAAAAAAATTAAGTTCAAATTATTTCGAAAACTAAATCATTTATTACAAAATAGGTACAGTCAAAATGGTTTTTAAAAGCTTGGTTTCTCAACTTAGCTGTGAGAGGGGTTCCACCTATTTAGAAAATCGAATTAAATTTTAAACAGGGAAATTACCTAAGTAATTTACAACTATTCCCCACAGGTGTCCAGACGAAACGGGTTTAGGTAGTAATTTTAAAATGTTTTGGAAAGGGTTGCCACGTGTTTTAAAAATAAAATTTATATAAAAACAAGTTAAAGTGCTAAGAAATCTTCAGTTTCAACATGAAAATGTTGGTATGATGGTTTGAAGAGAATTGCTAGCAGTTAAAAATTTTAAATTCAAATGAATTATTAAGTTAAATAAATTACTGAAACCGGTGATTCAATCGTTTATGGGTTTGAGAAAGATTTATATCCGAACTATATTTAGGAGAGTTGCCAGGTGATAAAAAATTAAATTCAATTTAATTCATCAGTATCAGACGGAAGAGGTTTAAAAAGATTTCAGTTTGATTATACTTTGCAGAGGGTTGCCACCTGATTGAAATCCTAATTTATTTAGCTTATACACAATTTTAAGAAATATTAGAATATGAGTGGCAAAAGAAAGATTAAAAAAAAAACTTTAGTTTGAAAATATTTTTTAGTAGGGTTGCCATCTACTCGATTTTTATTTTGAGCGTCCTTAGACTTTTTTGTGCCATGCCATAAAGGACCGATATTATGCGAAAATTTTTTAAACGATTCAGGCCCTTAAGGCGTATGTCGGCATTTCTTCAGTTAGAGACAGAAACCGTCACCAAGGTCTTGGAAAACTGGGTTAACAGGATGCGCTGCCGCGAAGACTGCTACATATTTGTTCTTTCGAATAAACCCATAATATACCGAAAAAATTGGCTTGAGTTAATTATTTTTAATAAATAAATTATTTGGTATGGTCACCAGATCTTTTATGTGGAGGTCATGAGATCAGCACCGCCATTCTAAATATGCATTAAGATTTTATTTTTAGAAGTTACGACTTTTTAATGGTACAGGGTGGTTTGAATTTTGGAGAAACGAAAAAGCGATGCCATGTGAGACCTCTCTTCGTTCAGAAAGGGCTGGACGAATCTACTTGAAACATTTGCAATATTTATTAAGGTTTTTTAATAGTGTTGCCATCTGTTTAGGAAGTTCAATTAAATTTTGGCGCCATGCGGGTTTACTAGTTTTTTTTTTNCTTAGCAAATTTGCGGGCCACGGAACAGAAACGGTTAGAAATAAAATAGGTGATTCGGTCTTTAAGAAAATTATTCTTTCTTCTTATATCAAAATTTATTTTTTTAGAGTCAGTGGACTTAGCAGCAATTTTTCACTCTTAGCTAGCGATATATAGTTTTAAAGAGTAAAATAAAATAGTTTTTTAAAAGTACAACACTTCGCAGGTTTTGAACTGATGGGGATCTAGTTGCTATCGGACTGCTTCGTTTTTGTCGATAAAGTTCTAGTGGGGAATCAGAAATTTGGTGCACTAGTTCGGGCTTACCCTGCTGTATGCATACGTAAATACATACATAGATATGTATATAGTCACAGTCACATGCATATATTGTATGCACACATCAAAGCAATGACTGATGTTGCGTAAATTTGCGAAAATTTGCATTTGACATTTGCAAACGAATCCAAATTAAAACAACCAATAGTCAGCGGTGTAAGGAAACACTTCGTCATTTTCATAAAGGCACAAACACACAACACAAACGCATTTTGGTGAGAGCGCCAGACAAAACTGTCAACCTTCACAAAACCTTCCTGCATAGCTGCCATTGAATGATTGAACACTCGGAAAAATTCATGGCGTTTATCCAAAGCTGAGGGCAAATGACGAGGGGCGAAAGTCCGACAACGCTGCGCTTTTGACTTATGTTCCAAATTAATTGCATTTCGAATCGCTGGCAAAGGCCAATTGTTGGCACACAAACACTGTAGATTTGCATATTGCAATCGAAAGCTAGCAAACGTAAACACAAACACAAAAACAAACGAATTTGCACTTTCATTTGGATTAAAATTGTACATGCATATGTACATATTTACTACAAAATATGTATGTATGTACATTATGGTGGTCCAAAAATAGTAAAGTCGGAAATTTTACGATCTTACCCAGTGCTGCCGTTTACTAATTTTCGAGCGAAGTGAAACCAAACTAAAAGTGAAGTGTTTCGGAGTGTCGTGGGAGGAAAAGTGAAGTGATTATCGAAGTGACGAATTTTGAGCTCTATTAGGGGTGTGGGTTTTTTCGATTCGGTTATTTATCACCTGATTGGTTAATCGATTATTTTTGTATCACAATAAAAGTAATATTTAAACTTTACTAATTTGTAATTTATTGTGTTGCTGTGCAAATTTGGTCCTAGAATATCTTTAAAATCAGGATTTCCCAAACGTAGAGAAAATCAAAAATTACAGTTCATTGATGATATTGACACTAAATTATAATGAATCGATTATCGATTCACAGCAACAACGTCACCATGAGATTCACTTAAATGTTTAATTTTTGCTGCCAAATTGAAGATGTATGAAAACTAAAATATAATTGTTTTTTTTCGCCAAATATTTACTAAATAATTTAGAAACATTATCCACCCATTCATTTCTGTGGGATTTCCAACTATACCTGTGAAAATGGAAACCAAAATGATTTCTTCAAAATAGCCTATGCCAAATCGGAGATTTATTATGCGTCTTTTTAGTGACATTTTGTGAAAAGCTACTTTGCCATACTTACTACTTAACAAAGATTTTAGCAAAAGATTGTTGATTTAAGTTAAATAAATAATATATTTCCAAGAAATTTTTATTTATTGTGAAGGTAAATCTAAATTGTGGAAAGTTAAGTAAAACGAAGTAAAATGAAGCGACGAAGTGAAGGCTTCCAAAATGAAGTAAAAAACTTCAATTGAAGTGACAGCGGCAGCACTGCTCTCACCCCCTAGGATTGTCCTATACCAAAAAATTATACCCCTGTTCTTTTATTTTGAAATCAAAAACTATCGCTCAAAGCGTTCAAATTTTTCCATGTATTTTATATGGGGAAAAAACAAGTTTTCGTAGAATAGTATGGACTTCTTGAAAGTTCGTTCGCAAAACTGTGTTTCTCTTCAGGAGACATCCAGTAACACTACCCAGTTGTTTATTTAACCATTTTCTATTATAAACTATTTGCTATAGGACCCCTAAAAAGTTCAAGTGGATCTCCCATAGCATTTGTTTAGGTTTTTAGGGGTGCTATAAAATACAGTTAGTACTAGAAAATGGTTAAATAAACAATTTGGTATTGTTATTGGAAGTCTCCTGAAGAGACAAGATCGAAAAATATTGGTTTTCAAGAATTCTATACCATTCCTACGAAAACGTGTTTTTCCCCATATATGTAAAATACATGGAAATTTTGAGCGCTTTGAGCGGCTTCTAAATATTTTTTTATTTCAAAATAAAAATCAGGGGTAAAGATTATTTCGATATAGAACCACCCCCGGTGGTGAGAGCTCACTTTTTCACATGCAATTTTTGGACCACCCTGATATGCATATGTACTAATATGCAAATATACTCGTATGTAAGTAAGTATGTATGCGTATATGTGCATGCAAAATATGTTACAGTAATTGCTGTCATGTCGCTTGAATGTTGGTTAGGAAGCATGTGCGGCTACTAGATACCCGTATAAAGCATATGGGCAGGCACGAAAGATATTTTTAATTATAAAGACTTTTCTACATTAGGACAGCTGCCAGGAAATGAATTTTTAATATTTTTCAAATTCTTTCAAGTTGGTTGACGGAATGAGGAAGAAGAGGAATACTCACCATATTCTATTTTAAACTGGAACAATTAAAAGCTCTCCGTTTCATTTGAGGCAATGTAGTTATTTATATGAAACCTTGGAGTATCCACGGCTAGAGGCATGTGTCTCCTCCCAGCGATCACAGAAATCATTAAAAATAGACAAATGGGAGTTTGCGGACTTAACGTAAAAGTTTGATAGGCCGAATATGATTCCATTGTTAAAGAGTAGTCTATTTCTACTTGGTTGGACAGTTATCGGAAAAATCAATGTAGCGTTTGACACCTCAAATATATTACATACCGTTTGAGAAGCGATATAACAGAACCACAATTTCTTATCCATCGTTAGTTGCATACTTTTCGGCCTACTTTTGTTAGCTAAGCAATTGAACAAATACATCAATGAGAATTTGGGTGTTTTTCAAAATCAGTTTCCACCAGTTTTTTGGATATCTAAAGGCCGTTTTTTGAAATCTGGATTTTTCGAATATCGAATAAACCGGACTTTTTTTTATAGAAGAAACCGTATTTTATTCCTTTCATCCAAATCTTTACTTCTCAGTAAAAGTTGTGTTTTTGCTAAGTTTTCAAGATTTCTTGCAGTTGATTATTTGATCCGAATAAAGGAATGTTTGCCGCTTAAGCGTTTTCTTCGTATTTGGCCGAGCTTTTCCTTCAATTCGTGCTCTGTTTCTTGATGTTGTTACACAAATTTAGAGATCTACACCTTTACTCCACCTCCGTAGAAGTTTTTTTATGACAAAAGTTCACTCGAAGGTTTTCCACTGTCTACCGAGGGGCGAGTGATAATTGAAAAAAACTAGTTTTGATGTTGCTAGAGCCAGAAATGGAACCATGGACCTCACGAGTGGCAGTAGGCCCACTAAGCTACGGCGGCAAGAGCACTATTCAAATGCGAATAAAAACAGAGAAAATTCAATTGATAAAAAAAGAATAAAATGAGACCGAACGTGAATTGTTCACTGATTTTTAATTGTTTTAATTTTGATCTAAAAGAACTTGGAAATTAATTTGATTTGCTATTTTCTTAAAAAAAAAGCTATCTTTACTGATAATAGTTTTATTGCAATTTTCGGTCATGCCTTGGGCATTTTCACTGTACGAAAACTACGTAAAATAAAACCGGTTTATCCGGTTTTCCTTACTTTCAAAATCGGGGACGGGTTTTTTCAAATTGCAGATTTTCGAATAACTCGAAAACCGGTTTTGGGAAAAGAGCGAGTAATCGAACACCCTAATGAGAATTAAGGCCTTCTTCCCAAATATAGGCTCATCCAACTCAACTAGTGGATGTCGCATATCATTTTGGTATCATCTCCTAACTTTCATGTGATTAGTGGCTGTTGCATGCATCAAATGAAACCACTTTGGTTTGTTGTAGTTGTTGTTGTTGCAAATATGTCATTTGCAACACTGCTGCTTGGCATCATTTCAAAATCAAATCAATTCAAATTAAATTGCTTCAAACAAACAAATAAACAGCAGCCAGACGGTCAATCAGGCATGTACATTATGGTGGTCCAAAAATGAATGCAAACGTAGGTCGGAGTTTTTATGCTCTCACCCCCTAGAATTGTTCTATGCAAAGGCGGGAACCATAGAAATCGTCAGTATTAAAAATGGTAAGATAAATAATTGGGTATTATTATTGGAAGTCTCCTAAAGAGAAACAGAGTTTTCTTATCGAAAAAATGGATCTTCAAGAAATCTATACTATTTCTTCTAAAAATAGTTTTTTTCCTATATCAAATACATGGAAAAATTTGAACGCTTTGAGCGACAATCCTAGGTGGTGAGGCGTTAAAATTCCTACATTATTTTTTTTTACGACCCTAATATACATACGTATATACATACATGTATACATATATGTGTTTATGTGTCGTTCATGCATGCGTGTCACGCATTAACGCGTTACAAGCTCACTCGCCCATAAAGGGATCGGAAATTAAAGTTGAAACAATCTATTTAAGCAAAAATTTGGGTTTCTCATATAATTTTACTAAACACTGAGTTGATCAGCTAAGCACCACGATCCTATGGAGGGCAAGATCTTTTCTAAAACATCCCGAAGTATTTATCTCTATTCTTAAGAGGTGAGGAGTTATCACAAAATACATACATTGTACTAAGCCCGTATCACGTTGGATCGAGGATCACAACATTCATAACGACCGTGGCATTCGAACCCAACCAAACCTATGGACGTATCGTACTTGCTGACGCTGATCCTGAGGAAAAAGATTGGGACTCGACGCCTTTGGGTGGCCAATGAAACCAAGGCACGCATAGGAAGCTATTCTCCGTGCTTCCGCTAGCACTATTTCCAGTCGGCTCAAATCCGGCAGAAAATATAGTAGCGGGCATCTTTGAACTCAGAACCAGAAGTTCATACCTATGTCCGCGCTTTTTTCAGGCGGAAGTTTATGCCAATCAACTAGGTTTGCGCGGCGCAAAATACACAAAAGAAGTATATTAGAGAATTCTAGTCCTAAGCGATAGCCACAAGAATCTACCATCAATTGCCACGAGCCCTTCCCGAACGTAGAACGTAGGTTCCAATGGCATTAAGGAAGAGCTAACGCATTAAGGAGGAGGAGGACCGCTTTAAGCGATCTGAACTGGTGGNGGAAATGCCGCCAATTTTTTGATCCAACTAGCGTTACACCATTGCGTATGAAGTAGTTTGCGGAATACGTAAGAAAAGTTTATACTCGATGTGCTACTCGAAAGCAGTCCTGAAATTTTTAAAGGGCTTAGGCCTAGAATAAGTGTTTTTAAGAGTAGAAGGCTCAATGCAGTGCATACCTTAGATAGATATGAAATAGATGTACTGCGACCAAGAGGTCTATTGTGCCCCCGTTCTTCTAGATCTCTAACTTATGCAGGTGAGTTCTTAGTATACAGTGTCCCATCAAAATACCTGCTTATATCTTTAACCTCTCTTTGGGGAAGTTTATGATTGTTCTGTACCTTGTAAGATTGTAGCCTTCCAGTAGGGATTGAGTCTAATTTAGACCCATGGTGATACGCCAGTCTTTTTCTCTTTTCCCCAGTTCTTCCTTGGATGTGCTATGTTTGAAGGGTTCAAACCCTATAAGATACGTCGTTCTAGCTAGGCGGTCTGCTTCCTCGTTACCCTCAACCCCTAAATAAGTTGGATAACAGTTTGCTCCAATAGGGACCTAAGCTTTCCAATGCACTCGAGGGCTAAGAAGGATTTGACCATACCTAATGGCGCATACCTTAAAATCTATTTACATATCTACACATGGGAGGGCTACCTGGCGCTACATAGCAAAGTAAAAAGGAAATCGTCGGATTTCTTTAGCTCGGCCCAACTCAACAAAAGATTGTAGAGCTCCATAAGGAGGTCAATATAGCTTTATTCCTAAACAATTTCCGTTTAAGCTGGGGAGTCTATTCACGGTTTTGGCTTATTCAGAGTACCTTTATATCAAACGTTCATTGCGTTTATCGGATAAAGTAAGCGTCTTTCAAGCGGAATTCTTGGCTTATCGACAGGATTAATGCTCAAATCGCTTTAAGATGAACCAAGATATATTTTTTCGGAAAGTCAGGTATCACTCGAGGCCCTTTACCTCATACATATAATTTGGTAAAAGATTACAGGACGTATGCAATGGATTTATCTCACCTGCACCAAAGTCCTCTGATCTGAGTGGCAGTGAACCGCAATAAGCTTGTAAGGAAATGCCGGATAAGCTGGCTCATGTCAGCTGCGAATATTTCCAAATCTGAAGAAGCTGCTCGGTTT
Organism: Rhagoletis zephyria; assembly: GCF_001687245.7. NCBI lineage: Eukaryota > Metazoa > Arthropoda > Insecta > Diptera > Tephritidae > Rhagoletis > Rhagoletis zephyria. The sequence goes on from NW_016158671.1 coordinate 14,281, forward strand.
TGTGCCAGCTACCCCTTGTTCAGAGTGTTATACAACGTTTGCTACCAGCGCAATCAGTCTTTCGAGAGTCTTCGAATTTGAGATGGGAAGACTCTTCTGTCTTTGAGTTTTTTTTTTTAAGCAGTATGCCCAACACACTACCTTAACATGGCTAATGGCGTTAGAAGACCCGCAATCTACTCATCGCCTGAATCAAAATACTTACAGCCCACTCATCTGGCTTTTCGCCAATAGTAATAGAAAGCATGTCCTGTAGCGGGGTTAAGGCCGTCAAGAAAAGATATCGCCATATGAACAGCTACTATTACAGGATACGAAACAGCCAACGATCATGCCGGGTTTTCAAGCGTCAACAGTACTCACTCTTTCTCAAAATATCTCAACTTTGATTAGCATGGGCAGGCAGGTTATAACCAGCTAAACTGCTGTCTTCACCAAAGGTTGAGCATATAGTAGCTTCTCACTGTCGAACTTAAGCTGGTTAACAATGCTTCGCGTTGTAGTTGTAGGTAACTCTCCAGGGACTGGGAAAGTAGTGGAGCGTCTCGCACCTGCTAAAGCCTGTGTACAACCAGAATGAGGGTTTTTTGATAAATTTTGTGTTGAAGAAGTAAAGGAAACGGGTACTATTAATTTAATAGTAATCTGTAAAATAAAAAAAAGTTTATCACTTCCAAAAATGCGATTATTTCAACCAAAATTTTCCATTACAATAACCATTCCGCATCTTTTGTTTCTCGAATAACAATTTGTTACGAACCTGAGCGAAGAGAATAGCTATAAAATATCGTCAAAAATATCGCCACCATCACCACTAGCCAAACAGTCTCCCTGTTGTCTCTTTGTCCGTTCGTCTATCTGTTCATTGCCCAACAGACCCAACCGACAGACAACGTTCCAAGTACAATACATACATACATACATACTTATCAACACATCGCCTTCATCATCCACAGCTCCTGCTGTTGTTGTTGCTGCAGCGCAATTGCTCATCATAGCCAACGAACGAACGAACGAGTGAGCGGCTTGGTGAGCCTTTTAATTAACCGCAAATGCCGATCAAGCTCGAAAATAAAAACATAAAATTAAGTTAAAAAAACATCGCAATTACCAGCAGCAATTTTAACTAGAGGTACTTGTAAGACAACCGTTGCTGACCGCTGTTTTGTTGGTCGAGTGGAACTTTTTGAGTCGCCGCCGAGAGGTGGTACCGCACGCGGTGATTGGCGGCGGCGCATGGCGCAAGACCATCATAAAACTATTGAAAATTGTTGCCCATTGAAATCATATTTCTGTTGGATATTGCTGTTGCATTCGTCGCTGGTTGCTTTTGATTTGTTTGCTGCTGGCGTTTTGCCGAATATGCTTTCGTAATATTTTTGTGGATGGCTGCAATAAGTGCGCAATCGTCATTGGCACCGTCGAGGTCAGCTATGTCAGCGGAACCAACATTGGCGGAATAGCGGATCTAGTGTTGAGGATGGTGTGGAAATGATTTCAGCAGCAATTCGTTGCGGAGTTACGATCAGATTTATGAAAGCTTTTTTGGGTTGTGACGTTTGCGTCGTAAAATACACACTTGGAAAGAGGTGATTTCCTCTTGTCAACCTCCAAACAATTGTAGCAATAAGATAAAGTTTTTCTTCATGGAATTATATTGAACAATGCTCGGTCAGCACCTCTTGTGGATTGAGGGTAACCTGTTGGCTCATAAGGACTTTCGAATTTCGTAGAAGCCTAATTTAAAAAATATTCAGAAGCGATCAATAGAACAGTTAGCGATCTATAGCGTTTATTTCCACTTAAGCACTACAAACAGAATTACAATGGAAGTGCCAAACACAGAACAGCCTGCCAGCATTTGGAATAAACGGCTAGCGGAACGTCACATTGGAGAGAGGCAATGGGCGAAGTTTTTTGGTCTCGGTAGAAACGAGATACAGTTGCAGTGCCAAAGAAGAATAAAGTTAAAGGAATCCAAATTTGTGCGTACTATTGATAGCAGCGACAACCACTTCAACCCTGCCGCAAAAAAACGAAGCCTAAACTTAGTTTTGATGGGGAGCTTCCAGACAGCGTTTGCTTTTTTCGAAGATGACGACAAAGTATTTCATACTGTCAGAAAATATAATTGAAACACTACACAATTTCCAGAAACTTTACTCTTCTTTCCAGTTTCTTAAGAGTTTCGTTGACACTGCAATTTCGCTCTCTGCTGGCTGGTCTTTTCTGGCCTCAGGTGGTACTACAGACTCCTAAACTAACACTCCAGCTTCCTCAAAATTTATACTCTCTAACAGGTTGCGTTTGGGGCGTTCCCGAAAATGGCTGCGTTGTTCGTTTTTCAAACACATGTAGTTCTGTAGAGAGGTTTAATTTCTTGGGAAGGTTCCGAAAGACCAGCATTGGCTTGATTTTGGTTTGGGAATATAGCACCTGGCTTTAAGGTGCGCAGAAATATGGAGGAAAGTATTTCAGCTGGGATATTTACCGACCAGCAGACCATAGGCATATGGTGGCTACAATTAAAAGAAATACTTCCGTACGCTACGGATAACACTCGCAATTTCGGATTTAATCGAGTTGTCACATGCGTCACACATGATCGATTTTGAGCCAGCCGCCTTTGATTTAAAGCGCGCTGCTGTATGTTTGCTAACAGCACGAATAACCCTACCCCTTATATGCTGGTCAGTCTGCAAAATGTCTTTCTAATTGGTCTAAAATCCTTTGGGTATTGGGACCTTGTTGCTTTTCGGCCCCCCTATTGGCGTTCCCAACTCATCGTGGTCAGAGTGGAAGAGAGCTTGGCACCTTGGTACAGAGGTGTGCTCTTATTTTTCAAAAATCTTGTTATTACAGCCTTTTAAGGGTGTTTTTAGGTTCTTCCATATTTCAACTGTGCTGCAGGGGCTTTTTACCACATTTGNAAAATCCTTTGGGTATTGGGACCTTGTTGCTTTTCGGCCCCCCTATTGGCGTTCCCAACTCATCGTGGTCAGAGTGGAAGAGAGCTTGGCACCTTGGTACAGAGGTGTGCTCTTATTTTTCAAAAATCTTGTTATTACAGCCTTTTAAGGGTTTTTTTAGGTTATTCCATATTTCAACTGTGCTGCAGGGGCTTTTTACCACATTTTTTTCTCTTTACTGGAACCAGCCAAGGTTTGAAGCTACTTGATTGCCATCTATTTTTTCGTATAATTTTCGAACTGCCTCCTGCACTCCAGCATCTCAAGCCCCTCGTACTCACTGCTCTCTATCTCTCTTTTCTCTTTTTGTTTGAAAATACGTGTTATCGCGTTGCAGAAAGCTTCTTTTGAACTAAAACCTGCTGCTGTTTGACAGACAAATCGATTGTGTTGCGGGCAACTAGCATAGTCAGTTTGTTGTCTTACGAAAGCCAAGCTGTACTCATATCTTTGCGCTGCGTAACACCATTCATCCTTCTAGCTAACCTTATCTTTGACCAGCATTTGTAAGCAACACATTCAAATGCACGGCTTCACCTCAATTTACAGATTTTCTTTTTAAATAATTGCACTGCTCTGCATGTTGCACACCGACAAAATCAACCAACGCGTATTTTATGATAAATAACCTCCACGTGTTGCAGCACAGTAATGTCTTCATTACGCACACCCAAACAAACATACAGCGATTTTTAGTTCACAACAAAAGCATCCTAAGCGCAGTAGCAGCAGCGGAAACATAGTAGCGCCGCGCCTACTTCAAACCAGCTGCCACGCTCCACTTTGTTGACTGTCATCATTTTTATTTAACTTTTTTCTTTGATTTTCAGTTCACTCAAACCATTTTTTTTCGGTGTCGCGTGGTACAAATGCGCGTAGGAGTCACCATCAACATCACCAACAGCACACCATTATCAGCAACACACCGTTGCCGTCATCAGCCAGCAGCCAGCAGGCAGCAGCCATCCAACTTAATACCTCGTCACTAACTCAGTAGCCGCACACTTTCTGTTCGGCGCGGCTGCCTGCGCGCCAGCTGCCCCTCACCTTTCACCCGCAAGCAGCCGGCTGGCCATCTTTTTTGCATTGCACTACATCGCTTTTATCTTTCATCTTTGCGCTGTGTTTGCCATGCGCCCAGCTTTCAACATTTCAATTTTTCCCTTTTTGCTGCCGCGCAGCGTTGTAGGGAAGGGCACAGTCGCCAAGAAAAGGAGGAGGTAAAAGGCGCTAAGGTGCAGTGGCATTGCGCCTGGCAGGCGGTGCTGCTTTCCATGCCTTGTTGCACCTTGAAACTTTGATTTATTGCAAATTTGCTCGCTGCTACTAACATACGGCCTCTACCGTTGTATTGTTGTAAAGCCGTTGCTGCTGCTGTTGCGGTTGTTGTTGTTGTCGTTAGCGAAGCGTGAGCACCCAATTTGCAATGGAGCACAGCTCGTACAACATATGTTAACATTTTTGAGGTTATGTTTTCGATTGCTGCTCAGTATAGCGTTCCATCTTGTGGGTGGCTCTTGAGTAATTGCTCATGGCCAGATTCAGGTACATAGCATCCCGCAGATGTGGTGAACTTATCTAATACAAAGTGCTCAGCGCATTGAGTGCAAACGATAAATTTCATTTAAGTAAAATGTGTTTTTATCGGAAAGGTAATGCGGAAAGCTTGTATGAAGGAAGTGAGACAGTGAGCCCATTTCGTATATCTAAATATGCTTCCCATCCAAGAGAGAATGTAGGACGAAACAAGTTATCAATAAGAAGGTCTCATCAGGTATCTATTCTTGGAATAGGCTTCGACGACCACATTTTTCTCAGGTGAAAGAGAAACTTCAATGAGGCTTCTATCACCGAGGATGCTCCGTTGTCGTTTTACCGTTACTAAAGAATTGTTGTTTGGGTTTATTAAATAAACGCCACACCCACTTTTTTTATGGTTACGTTTACCGGTATAATTTTCTAGAAGGATAGAAAGATATCGAGGGAACTACTTAAAAAAACTTTCACTTGTACAATTCGAGGGGATAACTCGACAATGGGGCTTTCGACCTACCGCTGCTTCCCAGAGCTAAAAATCTGACGATATATCCTTTGGGATGTAGAGAGTGCGCATCTTTAAAATAAAAAGCAGGGACCGTAAATAATAGTTACTTTTCTTCAACAGCTAAACTTGGTCAGATACTTTAAGTCGAAAATAAAAGTCCTTTCCTAATAATAAACAAACCGTTTATCCAAATCAAACAAGTGTGGTATCAACTGAATGAGGACTAAAATAGCTTTAAAACTGAAATATTTAAACGAGGAAAGCCAGCAGAAAGCCATTGAAAGCTATTGAAAAATATTTTTTTATTACCATAGAACAAATTTTGGGTCAGGCATATATATATATTTTGTATTAAATTATAAAAAAAAATGTAAATAGAAGTGGTAGCCTTCGATCGTTATTTCTGTTTAAAAGTCCTCTTTCATTTGGTACCAAATTTGTTTAATTTGGATAAGCGGTTTGTTTACCATCCGGAAAGATTTTTATTTCGAACTATAAAAATATCTGGCCAAGCTTAACTGTTGGAAAAAAACAACTGCTATTTACGGTCCCTGAGAAAAAGGCGTTTCTCTTGCGAATAAGCGGAATTCTCCCTACGAAGTAATGCTTCGAGACAGACAAGTGGGGTGAGGATTTTCGGTCGGAGTAAATCGCAAAAGATCGCATATGTAATAGAGGTTTTTGGCAAAATGAGTATTTTTAAGTAGACAACGCGTCTTTTGTTGTTGTTGTTGTTGTTGAAGCGGCTACAACAACCCCGCCCAGATCGGCTAGTCCCTCAATCGTTGTCGTCAAGCTTAATTAGCGGGAGACCCAAGAAGCGTGCAACCTCTTTGGGGCGTCCACAGGGACAGAGGCGTTAGTTGAGTGGGGTTTTGTGGGCATACAAAGAGATGTCTTGAATCGTGGGGTGTCTCTCCGCATGCCGGGCACTTATTGGGCACATCTGCATCTAGTCCGCTCAGGTTCGAGTTTAACCTGCTGCAGTAGCCAGGGCGAAGTTAAGCTATTGTGGTCTGAGTCTCCCGAGGCAGACGAAGCTCTGTCTCGTGTCGGGTGGTNACTTATTGGGCACATCTGCATCTAGTCCGCTCAGGTTCGAGTTTAACCTGCTGCAGTAGCCAGGGCGAAGTTAAGCTATTGTGGTCTGAGTCTCCCGAGGCAGACGAAGCTCTGTCTCGTGTCGGGTGGTTATGTACCCAGAACGGCATTCACAGGTCGGGAGTCTAGTCATAGAATATTTATGTGGTAAAATCTTTGGGCGGCCGATGTGTCCGAGGGGTTAGAGGGGCGTACTACCACTCCGTAAGACCTGGGCTCGATCCGAACAATAGCTAAATTATAGCAGTTTTTCTAACAGCGGTCGCCCCATGGATCGCAATGACAAACCTCCGTGTGTTTTTCTGCCTTGATAAAGCTTCTCATAAAAACCATTTGCAGTTCGGAGGTGGCGTAAAACTGCAGATCCCTCCACGACTAGCCTGATTTGGGATGCCTGTCGAAAGAAGAACCAAACCGATCTCGGCTCTAGACAGGTTACATAAATTAATCCAGAAAGATTCTCTGCTGTTTGCAGCAAGACTTATCTCAAGAGACAATGCGGAGGATAAGGAGCTAATAGCTTCATCCGCCCTCAGGGGTACAGAACAAGCGGAAGTACTATGCGTTAGCAAGTCCTATGACTTCCGAAGTCTAACTTCATACATATGTTTGAGACCCTATTCTCTAGAACCAACTGACATAATGAATGACCACAACTCCGGAAGGATAGCCTCATTTAGTACACTGATGACATAAAGACTTATCAAGCTTTCGGTGCAGGGGCCCATGATATACAACTTATAATACTCTCTTTCACTAATATGGCATAACCTTACTCTATCTATAATGCTGAGTATCATGCCATCGATCAGAATATAACTAAGCCTTTATGCCATAAGTGAGAGGACCATACCACAGCGATTATCAGAAATAGGTTTTACTCCCTTCACTGGAAGCTATGAAAGTCGTCTCCCCTTGGAGAAGCTGTACTCGCCCTGAAAGCACACAATGGGGTCTTGGGAACTAAAATGGCAGGTATGGCATGGGACTCCATTAGACAATGATCTTATATATGGATGAAGAAAGTAGCGCCCTCTTCACCTTACTTGGAAGAATAGTTGTCCAACCTATTAGTTGATTGCTCTACCCAGTACAATTTAAGTTACGAGGAACACGAAACAGCAGAGCAAATTATGCTGCCACTGTAAAGCCTTTACTAGGCCGCTGACTTCGAACACATGACCTAAGCAGACATTTTGTCAAGGGATCTCGTGTGCTTCTTTAAGGTCGATAATACTTCCTGACGCGTAATAGCCTAAGACAACTGACCAGTATTATCAATGGTCTGTACTAAAAGTAAGGCACCGCCGAATACATACTGGAATGTAGTTTTATATAGCGCAGGCGACCATAGCAAGAAGTCACTGAAAGTTTTAAAAATCTTATACTTCTTTCAAGCAACTCCAGACTTCACATTTCATCAAGAGCACGTAGAGAACGAAGGGAAGCCAGTGAGACCTTACTAAGTCTTAACCCATGCCTATTTGGTCACTGCAGCGCCTATTAAACTGAACTGGCAGGACCTACGAAAATCGTTCAAAACCTCACTCTTCGTAGTGGTCTATTAAGGTCTATTGTTCCAGGTAGCTACCAAATCCATAACGACTCTGACGTTATAAATTTACGTTTGAATCCCAGATTATAGGATACTGGGGAAAACTGCGCCGCAGACGAACCAGCCAAAAACGAAGCCGAAATACACAAGTTAAACTCTGTCAAAGGACATGGGCTGCGAAAAAAGAAATATTAGATAGACTAATATACTTCACCCACTGCTCAATCGGAAAAGAGGTTTATATTATGGCTGGACACTTTTAGATGGGTTTACATGGTCAAAGGATAAGTGTCCATGCAAAACCTCAACGTTTTTCCAACGCGTCGCTGTAAAGATGGCCGATAAGTTTTAAGCATTCTGTGCAAAATGGTTTAAAATAATTAGCTCGTTTTTCTTGCTTTTGTGTCTTAAATATGTAAAAAATTACAAAAAATTATGCATTCGTGACAATAAGAGGAAAACATTAAATTGGAAGAGTTTAATTAAAAATCATCAGGGTGCTCCACTCACTGCATTTACTCCACTGCATCCAATCAACGAATACAACAATTATAATCTCACCTTTTTTATTAAAACTTCTTTAGCTCTTCTGGACCACCCAAACACCCTGAACGTTTTCACGGTCATCTCATTCGTCCAGCAAAAAGAAACCGCTTCTGATAGCTGCCACAAAAATTGCATCGGTCGGCAATCAAAACAACAGAGCGACCGAGTGACGACAACCTTTATGCGCTACAAATTCCCTCTCTGTCCCCCGATTTACCGCCAAGCTCGCAATTTATCGCACCATTGGCTAACGTGATAGAATCACCAATGTGCCGACAAACAGTCTCAAACACATCACGTTACAATGCTTCAAACACCAGCTGTCGCCGTTGGCAAGCAACTTCAAGCGAATAAAGCCGCGCGCGGTCAATCTTCGTACCATTTCCGCAGCTGAGTGGCTATCTGGCCATCTGCGCGAATGCACACGCCCATCTACTGCATACGTACTGCACGTGTGTATGTTGCAATGCGCTTGAGTTCGTGTCTGCATGCATAGCTTTCGGCACAATAAACATGGCGCATGCGCGCATGTTGCAGTTGTTGACGAATGCCTTTGATCAGCCAGATTGCCAGCCGGCGCGCTGAAATCCAACCCAACCCATTGGCTTGCATGTCAGTCCGAGTCGCCCTCCAGCCTTTTGCAGCTTATGCCTATGACGCCGCCTCACCGGCACCTTTGATCTTTTGCCGCGTTGCAAACTGACATCAGCGCAACACAAACTGACTGCCCGGCTGACAGACTGACAGGCGCAATAACGCATAGGCACACATGACTGGGGTTTTTCTGCCTTGCCCTTTCGCCTCTGTCGGTCATATTTGATGCTTGTCAAGGCTCAACTGCTGTGTGAACTCTAGCGTGAATACGCAATGGAGGAAATATTACAAACACTAAATGTTTAATGTATATAACCCACGTTACGGATTAACGGCTTTCAACAGCAGTTTGTTAGCTTTAGTGACTTCTTTTATTAAAAATACATGTAAACGGTTAACAAAAGGCACTGAGCACTTCGTCGAATCCACCCAGTGAACGAGCTTCTGACCACAATTCCGATAAAAAAATATTCCTCTACATCTCTGCCATTTGCACCCACTCCCCGGCGGATGAGAAGGATCTCTTTTGTAAGAGCTTGGAGTGCACCTACAACCGCGGCCACCGTCGCGATATCAAAACCATGCTTGGCGATTTCAATGCCAGGGTGGACAAAGAAGAAATATTTGCTCCCACAGACGGAAACAAAGCCTTTACGGATAAACATCCCCAAGCAGGTTCTAGTTAGTATAAAATAATTCATCCCACAACATAGCTGTCTCCAGTTAGAAAGACTAGAGACCAAATCGATCACGTTTTGATAGAACTAGGGCACGCTTCCAGTGTTTTGAACAAAAGTAGGATCCGAGTAGCACACATCGACTCGGACCACTATTTTGTTGCGGCCAAGATATGCGCACTTGCAGCACTTGCGTCCAACAATCCAAGGAAAGCTCAACGTCGAAAAGCTGCATTCACAACAGACGGCCAATTTATTCGGAACTCGATGCTTTCAGAGAGCATTCTTCAACAAACCGACTTATGCGAGCAGTGGACCACAATTCCTTTATTACGTACTGCCGCCGAAGACGTAGCCGGATTTAAGCGAGTTCGAGTTGGACAGCCGTACAAGTCCAAAATGAGTTTCAGCTATGCGACGTTAACAGCTAAGTACTTGGTGCGGTGAAAAACCCTACATGCCCGTGATGCGTACAGTTTTTGGTCTTAGCAAAAGAGTGATTTTCGACTTGGTAGAACACACCGATTCAATTAATACGAAGACAAATCTCACATTGCTGTAGATAAAGAAAAAGCAGCCAAGCAAGGCAAGCTATGTAGGATTAAGAGGGTGGCGAGATGAATCGTCCGTGGAAATTAGATAAATCGAAATACGTTAGTGCGAAAATTCTACCGGAAAGTTAGGCGCCTTACAGAAGGTTTCAAGACTAATGTAAACTTGTGTAAGAAAAAACAGGGCACACTAGGGACCGAAGTTCAGGCCGTTCTAAAACTGTGGGGAGACAGTTTTTCACTCTGTTGAATGGTAATAGCCCAGATACCAGTGGAACAGTTGAACTTGAACCCCCAACCAAGCACGCCGACAACGGTTTCCCACGATGGCTGAAAAACAGCCAAGCTGGAGCTGATAACCTGCCAGAACGACAGGTAGGAGCTGATAAGGTGAATGCAGAACACGGTCAGATGAAACATGTCTGCCGCTTGGACTTTAAGCCAGCTCTGTTTAAACCACAAGAAATGCGACCCCTTTATATGCGCAAACTACTGTGGTATCGCCCGCCTCAATGTCGCATACAAGGTCACCAATGAACTGATTGATTAGAAAATACACCCTCTAAATACAACATAGAACAGCTATTTAGCCTACGTTCGCCAAATCTTGAAAAAGTTGCTTACAATAATCTTAAGAGGGCAATTTCTAGACGTGGCTGTAAACTTGACGAACTTTGGGTCGATATCTTAGACAAGAATGACAAAACTGGATAAATCAGTCCAGAAGTTATTAGGCGTGTGAAAATTTCAAAATATGTATGTGCGTATGAAAGTCGTTCTCTCCCCGACACATTTTTGAAGCAAACCCGATGTTCCAAAGTTTTGAAAACGCTGACTTCCCAAAAAATTCTTGCGATCTCCTTTCCTTAACCTGGCTTCCAGCAGTATCGTCAAAGCTTTTCACACACCTAATCAAATTTGGTTTTTCTTTTTATTGTCTCCATAAAAATATTGCATTGTCATTTGATATGTATGTATGTATGTATTTTGATGTTCACATACGGCCGGCCCACACCCGTTGCCTTTTCACTGCAATTCTTCCCCTCGTAGCTTGTATGAGTTGATTTGTGCCGCCTTTGTGGCTGCGTACAACACTGAATCATCGCTTTGTCACTGCCGTTGTTGTTGGTGATAGACAATCAAGCGCATGCGTATGTAAGTATGTATAGATACATACGTACTCGTAACATTTCGGACTTGTGTATGACCGAGTGGACAAATCAATTCGCAACGGCTTGATGCAACTTCATAAGATCTTAGAACGCCGCTTTGGTGCAGGCGCGGCTAATAAAGTTGGCAATGAATGGCAGTCAAAAACTAGGCGGTTGTTCTGAAAAGCGCATCTCATATGTACACACAAGCTTTTCATATTACTTTATAAATATTTATTTACTCAAGTCAACTTGAATCCCTAGTGTCGATGTTTTTGCTGTCGTTGCAAGCGGTTTTTATATGTACTTCGTAAGACATTAGGGGCGGCACTTTGACTTTGTTCTGCTTTGCTTGTCGTGTTGTTGTCATTGGTATTATTTTTGGTTTTTACTGTTGTTTTTTGTAATATTGTTACGAGTTTATTCAAATTTTGTTAGCGGTAATTTTTTTGCGTTGGTGTCTGATATACATATATGTCGGATATGTATGTGTATATATTCGTTCCTCAAAAAATTAGGGGATTCCCTTAAACTCGTAAAGTATTAAACCGTGTAAAACTCGTAAGTTTACGGGGCTTTTATTGGAACGCCTCCTTTGCGAAAACGTATAAATAGGTGCGTAAAGTGACTGTTTGTCAGATCAACCAGGATTTTGTAAAGCAATTTTTGTTTCGTAGTATTTTGCATAACACCCCGCCATATTGTCTCATCTCTATCACTCTGGGCTAAAATACAATTAAAAATGCCAAAAATTAGCTGAAAACCTAAGTCAGTTAGTAAAGGAAGTTCATTCATTTTATTCGCGTTTTATTTTATTCATTTATTTTATCATACATTTTAGTATAAAAATGTCGGCCCCTTGGCAACACTGAAGTTTACGAGGTCGTTTGCGCATCAAATTTGCCCCATAAATTTACAAGGGGCTCGTAAATAGAGCTTCATACAAATTTTGACAGTTCTTTTACGAGGTTTGTACATTTACGAGCTTTACGAGGTTTTTCGAGGCTTTTACGAGTTTAATGGAAGACCCCTATTGTTCTGCGACAGCAACAAGCAGTGATAAATGATCACAAACAATCAACTACCAACTAAGCCCACACCATCAAAACTCAACATGACTATTGCAATGACATGTGAAACGTCAACTAGCATACATATGTACATAAATCGAATTGTTAATTGTTTTTGTATTTTCTGCATTTGTAATATTTTCTGAATTTGTTCTGATGTTGCTGCTGTGTGAGTTGACATAGCAATATTGAAGGGAATGAGTCGGCTGATGAGATGGCTAGATGCAGCTAAGAGATGCCAATAGAAGAAGCGGATAGCTTCGTACTATCACCGTTTAGTTATCACGTTAGTTAGGAAAACTAATGAGTACACCGTGGCCATGACGAATGACTTGTGGAACACACGGGAAGACTGTGAGACCACAAGATTATTATGGCCGCGGCTGAGTAGGAAACAGGCAAGGGACATACTGAAATTCAATCCATCTGCAGTAAGAGTCCTTACCGGCATCATTACAGGACTCTGTGCTATAGCACCAACGCTCCAACGGTGGCGAATACTAACGAGTACTCTCTGCAGAGGCTGCCACTATGAGGATAAGGAAGAGTTAATTGACCACTATCTGTGTCGATGTCCAGGTCTACAGAGGAATCGACCCAAATACTTAGGTACACGATTTTTCAAAAGTCTGGGTGAAGAAGCAGAGGTGGAACTGTTGAATATCCTCGGCTTCATCAGGGATAGTAATTGGTTCAGTGAAATAATGACTTAAAGGATACTCTTTCCATATAGATACTTGTCTCCTCTTGACACTCACTAAAAGAGGGCAGTCACAATGGACAATTCTATCTCCGAGTGAAAGTATGGATTACCCCATGCAAGCCCTCCTAACCCAACCTAACGTAATGTGTACTTTCAAATCCACACATCAAATGCCAATGATGTACTTCCGATTCTTGGTAACTTACTCAGTTTATTTGCATCAAAGAAAATCAACAGATTTGCTCCTAGAGTTAATTTACAACAGCAAGCATGATCGAATAGGCTATCGTGTTCAAAGAAATTAGTTATGCGTTCTCCGGAATATCAGCGAGGCATTCGATAATACTGTTGTCTCATCTTCCTCGTGGCCATTGGTCCAAAGAGGCAAGTATCCATCTACTGCTGGCTGAGTATACTCTCAGTTTCGCGAGCGCGTCAAATATTCGTCTTTAGGTCATACATACTTCCAGGATCACCATGAAAAGCTGCCCACAGGAAACACTATTTTTCCTTGCTTTAGTCGTTCATTGTAGATGAGCTCTCAATCAGACTACAAGAGTCTTATTTCTGGTTGGGTAGTTCGATGGCCTGGCAATCATAACTGCAGGAATAATCTGCAGACATTATGGACGCAGATCTAGAAGTAGTGGCTAACTGGTGAGCGAAGGAGTGCCTCAGCATAAATCCGCACAAAGATGATCTTAAAAACTTTACCACCTTGATTCCTTCACACTTGAAGGGGCAGTTCTTGTATACTGTTACGAAGTCAAATGCACAGAGTGCTTGATAACAGACTTAATTGGAGCACCTACGGTCCAGGTAGGCCTCCAGAATATTTGTGATCAATGGTGAGTCTTAACTTTTACTAAGTTAATGGAGTAGTTTTATAGCAGAAGCATCCATTCGATTGTGCCGTATGTTCACTTGGAGTGGTGTTCCGAAACAACAAAATATGAAGTTTGAGTTTGATTAATACATTTTAACAACTTTACAGCACAAAAACATAAACAAATCGATTTAATAGTCTTCCAAATACCACGAGAACGGGGAAAGGAAAAGATTTGAAAAAAATCACACCTAAACACATCAAAATCAAAATTCTCTATAAAAAGAAATATTTTTAAAATTTCTTTTCTTGAAAAATTTTTCACATACAAAAAATTAGTTTTTCAAAATACGCCAGCTTAAAAAGAGTACACTACGAATTTAAAATTTTTTTAAATTTTCTTTAGAATTTCTTTGAGTATGCAGTTTTGTAGCTCATTAAATTTTAGTATAATAAAGTGCAAGTTTTAAGCTACTGCAAAATTACGTTAATTTTTAATACTTTTTATGTTGATGGCTTTTTGCACTTTTTTCTTATGGAGGAAAATGAGCAAAACCGTTTTCAAAGAAAATCAAAAAAAAAAATATACGCCTGTTTTGCAATCGGTTGCACTTTATTACACTAAAATTTAATGATCTACAAAACTGCTTACTCAAAAAAATTTTAAAACAAAATTTTTAAACTTTTTAAATTCGCAATGTACTCTCATGCTGCCCTGTTTTCCTCAGCCCTTTCACAGCTTTACGTGTTCATTTCTCAAAATATTACCCTCCGACTAAGCAAAATTGCCATTACTTTCTGCTAATATAGCCATTTTGCGGGACAAAACGCATCCTACTAAAAATGTTACAATATTTATAAGAAGGCAAAATTGTTTAATAGAAAAGAAAACGCCATAGTTAGTTATTTATCTTTGTTTTTATATTTAAGTAATACAAACAAGAGCTCTGATGTAAAGCTTAGCTACGTATAACGACAGCTTGTTAAACAAAAATAAAGTGGTGTACAGCTTAGCTACATATGTACGTATAATCTTTGTTAACCAAAAAAAATCCAATTGATTTACTAGTCTTTCTAATTGTAATTTATGTATTTAAAAAAAAAAATCAATTCTAGTTGAAACATTTTAGCCATTTTTAGCCGGTTTTTTTTTTGGTCATCTGGCCGGTCGCCCAGAAAAGTTCTGGCAACACTGATTGAAATGCTCTTATTTTGAAAAGCATAAAGTATTTATTGCATAATGGTTTAAAAAGCATTTAAAGGCATTTCTACGAATTTGCATCCACACAAGCTAAGATTTACTTACACGAAGTACAAAAGCATACAACAAAAAAACACAAAAGATTAAAAATACTGCAAAAGCAAATATGAGTGTACGCGGAACGCACAAAAGAGACAATTAAATTTGGTTTTTATTTGACAAACGCACTTGAAGCCAACTGTGGCCAACATTCGGTGCAACGGTGATCTTGACAGATGAGGCAAATTGGTAAATAAGAGTATGTAGTATGTATGGAGCTTTGTCTTGCTTTTGTATGTATGCAAGTGCATTTTTACTCTTGTATGTGAGCGTAGCTGTTAGTGTTTTATTTTTTTGTGCAGATGAAGCCATCGAGCACTTGAACTTCAAAGCGAAAATGCTCGGGCAAACGCAAGGCAAATAGGACACATACTCGTATACTAAGTACATACGTATGTATTCGTGCATTCATAAGCTTTTGAGTGCATCCATATGGTGGATAAAAGTGGAGTTTCAAATTATTTTGTGGAGGGGCAGACAATTCTTTACCTTTTTTTTCTAATTTTGATGAAACAAACATTAAAAAGAATATCAGCGATGAAAATTTGCTTTTTATAGAGAAATATGTGCTATTTTGATTGGTTGATGTGTGCAGTGTTAACAACACCTCAACCACTAATAAATAAGTGTCACATTTTAATCTGGCAAAAGACAATGAAAAAAACCAAAATTAATGGAGCTGGAGTACCACCCTATTTCATCGAAGTCACCTGGTTGGGTTTGAAGGACTGAAATAAATTTCTTGGTCAATATTAGACCAGCAAAGAAAGCCTGGTCCAAAAACCCCATTCAACTTCTACAGAGTACTGCATAGCTGGAAAAAAGTTGCTATATTGTTTCCTTCGCTTCTGATAAGTTACAGCTGCGACCAGAAGATTGGAGGTCCAATTCCATTGCTGTTGGGCCTTGGGTACCCAAACGGAAGTAAGTGTAGATAAGTACAACTGTAGTCCGTTTTATACAGTGGGAAGGTCTAAAACTCTGTGCAGAATTAAAGGCACGTTCACCTTGTTTAGCCATGCTTTGCCAGAGTTTAAAAATGTGAGCCCTTTATACAAACTTCTTTTTCGCTTAAAATATTTACTACTGAGCTGTTTTAAGCTATCTCGTCAGCCATTCCGTTGTTTTGATTGCTGTTATGGCCGGTAGCTTCATGCAACGCTGTTGGAAGCTCTACATTGCTTTAATAGGCTGAAAGTAATAACTGTTAAGAGCCGCCTTCCTGTCAAGATTATTCTGTAAGCCTTGCCGATAGTAAAAAACTCAGCTTGGAAAGCAATTTCGGAATCTGAATCCTACTTTCCGCAGCTTCGTGCGCACTCATGTAGGTAATGTACGAGGTTTTTGGCAGGGCAAAAAACCTTTGAAAGCAAGACAGAACTGGCCCCAACCGTCACTTACCCTCGCTCCGCAAGAGACTGAGGTGGGAACCAGTGTAGCCGAGGCGCAAGGAATCAAGTTTGGCTCGAGGCCATCTTGTTCCGCCGCTGTCCCTGTTTCATGGACGCGAAAGTGGAATCGGTAGGTGAAGAAGCGAAACTTCTTCTCTCTCCTCTAGGATGAGCTCCCCATCGTAGGCGTTGGAGACTTGTGTAAAGGTTGACCGCTGCAAAGTCCATGATCCCACTTTTATAGGTATACAATCTGGAGTAGGAGTAGGTGGAATTCTTCTTCTTACTTGGCACTAGAACCGTTTTTCGGTCTGGGCCGAGATCAAAAATCTTCTCTAATTGCCCCTCTCCTGTGTTAATTTTCGCCAGTTGCTCATCCCGAGTGCAGAAGGACCTGTCTGTTCCATTTTGTTCGTGGGCGCCCTTGCTAGGTGGATAGCGTAACCTAAATTCAATGCAATTAAGCACTGCCAAAAGAGTGGTCGGTGTTTCAGAAGGTATTCTTTCCGCCATCCTCGTAATTGCCGGGACGCAGAAATGGCATTCAGCACACATCCGCCAGTGGTTTTTAGTCGACTTTTACGATAACAACAGCTTCCCGCACGTATATTCTAAACCCCCTACCCTGCATGGTTGTTCCGTACAAAATTAAATTTTTTACCCTCCGCCACTGCACATTGGTTTATTTGGCAAAAAAAAATATTTGGGCTCCTACGTACAACACACGGCACGCCAGCATTCACGGAAAAGACAACTTCAAAAAAAAAATATATATATATATCTATGTACGAACTAGGGCGGTCCTTAAAAATATCAAATTTTTGTGCGGTACGTACAAATTTGAAAAATTTGAACACCTTTTTAAAGGACGCAAGAAGGATTTGATAAAATTTTTTTTATTCTTGATCGCAAAAATTCCTAAACATTTTTACTTGAAATCTTAAAAATTTAGCATATCATTGAAACTTATTTTTTTAATCCATAAGCTAGCTGGGCCAAAGTCATGATTTTGTAAAATTGTAGGTTTTTAAGAAAAATAGAAGCTCAAAACCCTGGTAATGATCCTTAAAATTTTCATTAAAATTTTGAAATTTTCGTTGTCTCATTTTATACGTAGAAAAAAAATACAAGTGTGCCTCATGATGTTGATATTATAAGGACCACCCTAGTATGCATACATACTTACATGCACATTTATTTACTTGCAAAAAGCTCTCAAAAATTGAAGATTCCACAAAAAAAAAGAATAATTTAAATGAAAAATTCCGACTTTCAACGCGGCGGTAAATTACAAAGCGAAACCTCTATTAGCTTCCCCCACCCAAGAGCGAAGCGCGAATGTAATGCCAACCTGGGTCGCTCACACTCAAGTGGCCGGCACTCGAAATTGATGACTGCAGCGAGTTGGAGAGATTGCGCACATGAGTCAATACTTGTGGTTGAAAGTTGAAAGGGAGGCTGCAAATCTTTTTGTCCAAAATATAATTTAATGTGTTGACACGGGCAGGCATTCGCGCTGAAATGCAAAGAAGCATAAGTATTATGAAATTATGCGCTTAGGTGGTCGTACTTAAGCATTACATATATACCTGGTTATACATATTTTATTTGACTTTCTTATGCGATCATTTATTTGATTTCGTAGCAGAGCTCTGAAGCTGTATTTATACCCCAAAAGCTCATTGTGAATCTTATTAATCGCTGGGGAGACTGTTATTACTTATCATCAAAGCATCACTTTTTTAATAAAAAATCTTCTCTATTAAATCTTTATCATCACTTACATATATCTTATTTTTTTAGTATAAAATGCGACTTTTTAAATACCCAAAGCGCCACAACAATTTTAAATCCAGTTTCCTGTCGTCGCATCTGGCACTTCATGAAAAATGCCGCCACGAATCGACCAAATTGCACAATGCAACCAAAGGCAAGCAGCGAGCAAGCGCGCGCGCAGTTACGCTAATTGATGGCCCAAATGAGTTTTTAATGTCGCGCGCGGATAACAGATTATTTTGTCATTTTTCGAAAAACCACTCAATTGTGCATGTATGTATGTATGTATGCATATACATACTTATACATCTCCATTCACATGATGAAAACAGTTGAACAAAAAAAACATTTCCACGTTGCCATTATTCAAACCGCTTTGCAGTATTTATTGTAGAACAAAGGCGTTGCAACACCACTGAGCAAACGAATTCCATTTACTTTCAACAATTATGCATATTTGCATGGTTGAATGGAAAGTTAATTTAATGGCGAATTTCAAGTTATACAAAAGTTTTGCAAAATATTGTAGTATGTAATTGTAGATTCGATGTCACAAAACAAAATCTGAAAACATTTGCCCGACTATAAATTTTCGGCATTAATTTTAACTCTAACTTGTAGCCAATTTTCACCAAAAGCCTAACGTGGGGTAATCGGCATGGTTTTGTATCTTACTTTTAGCTTTTTCACTTTCGTTTTCTTGTACTTAATAAGAGCAATTAATTATTCCCTTCGAGTTGTAATCTTCTTTTTTCAAAACTTAGGCATAAAGTGGAGTTAAAGCTTTGTGGAAATGAACCATACGTTTCCTTTAAGAAAGCATGTGAAAGGTATAGTGTTTAAGGACAATTGGGTCAATCCATGCCAAATCGACCATTTTTGATTTGGATAAATTTTGGTCACAACTTTTCTTTTTCTGCCTGAGGAAAAAAATATTTTTTTTTCGAAAGTTATGCAAATTTCTAAATTTCACAATTTCCGTGAATTTGCAAGTTTATTTTTTACATATCTCAAAAACTAATATAGTTAGTTATAATCTCGTTTTGAAGGTGATATTTAAAATAGAAGAATTTACAGAATTTTGATATTAAAAAATTCTTAAGCGCAAAAACTAATAAAAATTGTTGGCAAATTTTTTTTTTGGAGTCAACTCTCATTCATTTTGAACAGGAATATGCCCCAATGCCTATAACTGATCTTAACAGATACTGAAATTTTCAGGGAGGTATTTTTTAAGATATTTGTTTTGAACATTGAAAAAAAAACTTCGCAAACTCTAAATAAAGTTAAGTTTTCTTTTAGTTAAATTTATTTTTAGTTTAGAGTTCGCCAAAAGAAGGAAAATGTTTCAAAGTTCAAAAATTTGTATCTTAAAAGAAAAACACTTTGCAAACATCCTAAAAATCAGTTATGTATGTATGTAAAAATTAAATTTTTTGCTTTTATGATTTTTTTATTTCAAAATTCTGATTTTTTTTATTTTTGTATTATTTTTAAATATATATGTATANTTTTTGCTTTTATGATTTTTTTATTTAAAAATTCTGATTTTTTTTATTTTTGTATTATTTTTAAATATATATGTATATTTTTTTTTCTTTAAGATGGAGCCCGAAACATTTTGGCAACTATAACAATTTTGAGATATTCAAAAAATTAGCTTACAAAATCGGCTAAATTTTAAACTTTCAAAAAAAAATTTGTTTTCTTTGGCAGAACTTTGTTATATAATCAAAGAAAATGTTTAACCAAAATTCTACCAAATCATCTCCTACCATTTCACATTGGACCGTCCCATGCACAAAAGTCAAAAATTTTAATTTTTCAAAAACGGATTTCTGATATGAAAAGTGCGTGTAAATTCAAAGGCAACAAGGGCGTTAGGGTTTCGAGCACGATGAAGACGATTTTGAAGCCTCTCGATGACAAGAATGTCGATTGCAAAATATTGGCAAATATCGTAGATGTATTAGTTTCTTCAACAAGAAGAAGAATACAAGTCTCAAAATCGAAGAAGGAAAAATGCAAGTCTCAAAATTAAAAGTGGAAACTAATAATGCGAAAGAAAATTTATTTGAAAGAATTTCATCACTTCTGCGCTCGCCCCCAGCACAGGCTGCTGAAAAATATTGGAAATAGCGACTCTACTGACTTCACATCGTTTTTGGATAGTAAGAATTTCAACATAGTGCAGCCGAAAAGAGCAACTTTCTGAAAAGGCAGCCGAAGCGAAAAATAAAAGCTTTCGACGATGCCATAAAAGAAAAACTACGCGAAAAATGTCAAACGAAGATTTAATGAACAGACTTCTTCTTCAATCGGACCCATATATATCGGATCAAAGACTAAAACTTTGATGTCAACGCAAGATATGACTGATCTATTACAAACCAGGACTCTTTTGTTGTTGCGCTCTTTTTTTAATAAACTTACTTTAACAAAAAACCTCCCACATTTTTTTCGTTTTGATCAGGCGTGATTTCGAATTTATATTGTGGAGCTATAAACTCCACAAAAATAGATAGCTTTGATCTTTAACTTATAAAATCTGCTATACGCGTACAAGTACGAGCACAAAGTATGCGTTTTTGTATGCTTTTCACCAAGACTTTTTACTAGACTCGCATTGCTTGTTAGAGGGAGTTATTCAAAAGGATGTTTCAATATAGCTGTAACGAGACTTTGGGGCCTACCAAAAAGAAAATAAACTTTTCATAAAATTTGGCATTCGCATGCGTCAGACCTTGCTCAAACAAGACTTGAGGCCTCACCGCATGGGTCACATCTGCAGAACTTCAGATCGTTAGAAAGCTAAGTAGATAGTGAACAACTTTTGCTAAGCTGATCGTGCCAAATTAGCTCTAATTTAAAGGCTTATCCACGTTTAGGTTAAACGGAGGATAGAAGAAAGAATTGCGACTCATAAAGCTACTTTATCCTAAATACTAAATATCGTGATGACAATAGGAATTAGTCTTTCGACTAAAGAACCCTACAAGCAGTCATAAACGTTCATTCCCCCGGGATGCTGTGAACGGACGCGTGAAAAACGATCTCCTCAGCTCCCACAAAATCTTCTTAATAAGCTCACGATTAACAAAAAATGTATAGCTGCGCACAAAAGAAGGATTATGCCGACTGTGTTAACATAACAACGACCACCCCGACGAAAATAATAACAGTCTCACTACATGCGTGCCCCAACTAGCTGCTCACTTTGAATTGTGTGGTGGTAATAAGATCTGATCGCAAAGGCGAAATGTCATGCCACATGATGCATTCCTACTGATATAAATCCGCATGAATCCGTTCTTCGCACGCCGCGTGAGAATCAAACAGCCAGCAAAGGAGCGAGTGAGTGAATGAATGACTGTGTGAATGAGCGGCGTCGGCATCACGTCTGTCACTTTGATAATCACAAAAGTTGCCACTGTGTGGCCGCGGACTCTACGCTCTGCCTACCTGAATTGTGGTGAAGTCGCCACCACCGCCACCGCAATGTCACATCCAGTCAACCTGACCCAGGCCACCCGAGTTGAGCTTGAGATAAGATGCGCGCAAATGCATCACCGGTATGCCGGATAGCTTTGCGGTTTTCATGCTGACAGTGCAACTGCAACTTGGTACGGTTGACAAGCGTAAGTGACATTATGCAACATAGCCACTCACGTGGGTATACATATATTTATCTATGTACATATGTATGTATATACAATGAAACTAACATCCACCTTCTAATTCCCCTCTCTCCTGTCACGTTCTCACGTCACGAATTCATAAAATAATTGCGGTTGCTGCTTTTGATCTCAAATTTTCATGCATCTGCTTGCGTATGTTTATGTTTGCATGTCCGCTTATGTATTGACAATTTCCGTGTGATTACAAATGCATATTATGTAGATATGTACATAAAAACAAAACATAGCGTGGTCACTTCCTGACTACGACGCTGCAGCTGGTTGAGTGACTTTGTCAATCTCACACATTGAATGCAACCGCAGAAGAAAAATTTGAAATTTTGAGGATCAAACAGTCTTTAGAGGATCCTCGCTGACGTTGCCAGGGAAACAAAAATTTTCCGTCAATTTTTTTTTTCCAGAAAAATATGTACACTTTAACGGCGAAATAGTAGGCAAAGAGATATCCGAGCAGCATCAGAATTACCTTTATGTGACTTGAACCATTCTGAGTTATTGTCAAATTTTTTTTTTAAGTCAATTAAACGTACATACATACTGGCTAGGCCTACCGACCGACATCAACTCTCATAAAAAAAATATATATATATATATATATATCTCACGATCCACTGATCGGATCTTAACCAGATTAGTATGGGACTACCTCTGAGACACTACCTTTCCGATGCAAAAAGAATTATCGAGCTAAAAATGTGTTTTTTACATATAATTACTCTGGTATTATTAGGGAACATTCCCTTAATTACATACCTGTCTTGGGCAGTCAGAACGGGTCTAGTCCAAGAAAATATTCTCTCGAAAAGAGACTAGTAAAATTAAAACGTTGATACTGAACGATTTACGCATTGTCATGGGCTTAAACTTGTTACCAGGGGGTGTCTGGGGTTGCTAATTAGGAATCTGAAGTCACTTTTTCAAAATTTAGAATATTTGTTTACATGCATTTTTATTTTTTATTTTTATTTTTTAAGTTTATTACTCTAAGATTGTCCTAGTTACTCGTAGCAACGACTTCAAAAACTTTATCAGCTAATTTTCTCTGTCCCATATTCAACACACACAGTACTGCGTACGCTACATTCTCATTATGCACCTTTATTTTTCCACTTCGCCAATATACCGAGTAGACAGCCATGTAATCTTTCCCTACTGCATTGTCGGCAGGAAACATTCGTAATTAACTCCAGCTCCTAAAAGTAAACAATGCAAACAACGTCACATGCTTTATTACCGCAAGCACAAAACACACACCGCCATACGCAGATTTGCACGGATACATTGGAGAAAATTAGCGCACCGCCCCTTTTGCTGTATTTTCATGCACGTAACACAAACTCGTTGAGGGAGAAAAATCCTTTTGATTCCTTTGTACGCTTGTGTGCTTTCTGCCTTGAAATGAGCTTGAGAACAGCAGCAGCGGCTGCCGAAGCTTAAAAGCGCATAATTATGCCTTTATTAGAAGGCAGCAAAGGCAAAGTGAAGAAGAGAGCTTGCTGCAGCAGCAAGGATGCATAAATTTCTAGCAGCAGCGTTGACAGCAACAGTTGTTGCCTCGGCGATGAAAGCGAAGTCACATGTCTGTCTACTCCGCCGATCAACAAATTACACAAAAGGAGGGAAGCACATCGCATTATGCAATTTTATGGGCACACCGCGAGTTTCTCATTTGGTTATATACATACATAGATATGTACAAATGCGCTTGTACCTACGTGGAGTGTTGTCTAATGGCTTATAATTTATAATGCAACATGCAACATATTGCACGCTGTCGACATCTGTACTTCAAACGAAGGATATACAAACGTTGTCAATGTTTGACTTCCGATTTATCTCTAATTCACCTAGGTTATACATAACGTGCAGAAAAAATTACAGAGTGATATATTATGGACTTATGTACATTAGACCGCACCGGAGAAAAGATCGTCATACACCTGAGTTTAAAATATTTATGCAAGGCAATTTCAAGAGAAAAAGACGTTCTTCGTTATATCTTCGGCATTTACAGTGGGATCTTAAAGCATAATATATCGATGTTCTTGCTCCGGGAAGACATTTTTTGTTTTGCTCTTGCTCCTCGTAGATCAACCAAGCATACGAAGCAATAAAACAAGATACATTTTTCTTGTTGTTCCAAAGTTCTTTGACCTCAAGTAACCTGCTCTAGTACCAGATCTTAGTTCTTATTACCCCAACGTACCACCCTAAAAAGCTAAAAGAAATTTAAAAATTAAATAAATTTAAAAAAAATTAATGAAATTAAAAAATATTCTCTTTTTAAGAGAATGAATGTTAAAACTAAAGTAAAATTAAATAAAAAAAGAAAGTAAATTTAATTTAAAAAAAGAAAAAAGTTTGTTTACTGTCCTTTAATTGTTTTACAAAAACTAACAATTAAAAGAAACTTAAATTAAAAAAGAAAACCAAATACTTAAATTATTAAAGAGGACAAATATAAAGTAAGTTTCTTAAAATATGAAATAAAAAAATATTTTTCTTTTTAAAACAATAAGATCTAAAAACTAAAAGAAAATTAAGTCAAAAAAGAAAAAATACTGTTTCTAAAAGTTAAATGCAATTAGAAAAATATTTTCTTTTGTTACACAACACACACACTATACTGTTTCTAAAATCTAAATGTAATTAGAAAAATATTTTCTTTTGTTACACAACGAAATCTAAGGATTAAAAAGAAATTAAATTAAAAAAAGGAAAAAATAAATGAATTAAAAAAGAAAAAATACATAAAATATGTTTCTGAAAATTTTTCTTTTTAAAACAATAAAATCTAAAAATTAAAAATTAAAAAAGGAAAAAGTTGACTACTACCTTTCAATTGTCTTACAAAAGGCTTCCAAAATTCCCCGGCTAGACTTAACTGTGTATGGCGAGATTTTTTTGTTGGCTTTTAAGGTGCTACGGTCTAATGTACTTACATATGCTTACATAAGTACGTACATGCATATGCCTGTACTTGCCCTGCAAACCATTTTTTGAATTGTAAAGAAATTTTAAAGAATTCGTAAAGATCTCCCCCGATTTTTTGCCGAATTTTCTAAAATGAAATAAACTGTGCACCTTTGGATTATATTACGAAATATCGGAAGAAAATCGGTAAAGGAATGAAAATAATGCTGCAGTGTGAAGAATGTCTTGCAGAATTTTTCAGAATTTTCTTGATTTTTCGTACAGAAATTTATTTCATGCATTTTTCTTTGAAGATTCGTAAAAAATCGAATAGTTGCTTAAAATTTCCGTGGACTTTTTTGGCCGGCAGAACTTGGAGATAATCTCTTAGTTTAACCCAAAGAGGAAGGATTATTCTGCAATATTTTTTAGAGCCTTTTTGGTTCCTAAAACTCCGTAAATATTTAGCCAATATTCAATTCGTCTGTCTCGAGGAGACTTGCCCAACTTCGCTCTGGTCACTGCAGTAGGCTAAACACGTAGATGAGAGTATTGGATGCAGATGTGCCCAACGCATGCTCCCTAAACCCAACTCAGCTAATGTCCCTATGAACAAACCCAGTTCCTGTTTCTCCCGTTAGATGAGCTTGATGACAACGATTGGGGGAAAATCTGATCTAGGCAGAGTTGAGTAGCCGATACAACAACAACCGACCACTGTCGAGTACTCGAATAATTCGCAAAACACCGTTGAGTTACTATTTCTGCTATTAGCTCGATGTAGCCAACAATGTCGTAGTCCGAGGCTACTTGGACGATTCTCTCGCTGGAAAGGCAATAAGGACTCGATAATAAACTAGCGTTGGATGAGTGTATTAGCCCCCAGCGGCCGCTGTGGTGTAGTAGTTAGCAGTGCGCTCTACCACTCCGCAGGACCTGGGTTCAAGCACTGGTCAAAGCAACATTGCAATAAAATATAGTTGAAAGAATTTTTCTTAACAGCGGTCGCCCTTCGGCAGGCAATGGCAAACCTCCAAGTGCCATGAAAAACAGCTTCTCATAAAAATACAATCGCCGTTCGGAGTCGGCGTAAAACTGAAAGTCCCCCCCTTTGTGTAACAACAGCAAGGCACACGCCAGAAATCGGAGGATATGCTCTTTATATTATGCTATTATTAGCCTCAGTTTTCTGAGTTTTCTACTGTCAGTTTTTTCGGAAGAAATCAGGGGGTAGTCTTCTATCAAAAAGTTTTGAGGAATGGCGCTGAAGTTCTTGGTAAGAAATAAATCTGCGTAAATCTGACAGTGCTGAAACGGTTAGGTACCAATACTAGTATTTCAATTACATACATACATACATACATAGGTAGCAAAGAACATGTTTTTTTAATATAACATTTACATTTATTTGGTTTGACTGTCTTTAAAGTGATTACAGTATTTATGCATATTAGCACAAAATTTTGTGAACTTGCAAACAAAATTGAGTTAAACTATTTGTATATGTAACAACAATAACTTGTAATACATTTGAAAAGCACACATTACATTTGGATAAAAAATACATTTGTGAT
The DNA here is from genome assembly GCF_001687245.7 of Rhagoletis zephyria. Lineage (NCBI taxonomy): Eukaryota > Metazoa > Arthropoda > Insecta > Diptera > Tephritidae > Rhagoletis > Rhagoletis zephyria. Next base: position 40,720 of record NW_016158671.1, read on the forward strand.
ATTGAAAGCATGAGTAAAATTGATGAGATTAAAACTTAAAAAAATGCTTACATGTATAAACCAAGATTTATACAATACACGCTAGCTCTAAGAATAACATGTTGAAACAATTATCATTTATTTTTCTCTCCCCCTTCCTTCCATTGAGTAAAACACCTTATCTTAAATTATCTACAACTTAAGTACTAGCAATAAAATGCATGAAAGCAATACCACAAATCAAAAAGAGAAATACTCAGAGGATACTTTAAACATAAACTTAAATATATATTAAACGTATAGATGTATTTATGTAAACTTTTTAATTTCTTCCATAATAAATCCTGTTTTTTTAATCAACTTATTGTGATGGTGATTTCATAGCTGATTGACGCGCAAACTTCTCGCGTTTCATTGCACTATCACCACTGCCATCAGCGCCACTGCCAGAACTACGCGGACGTGGAGAACCCCTGACTGAAGATGCAGCAGAGGATGCTGTTGATGCAGCCGACACAGTTGATGTGGTCGATGAGGCCGAAGGTGATGATGGTGGTTTCAACACACCTGCAGCTTTTGTGGCGCTACTGCGCCTGTGCCAATCCAACACCGGCGAATCATTTACTACAGCTACACCACTAGTCGAATTAGTGTGACCAGTGACCCTTAAAGTAGCACGTTGAACACCGACTTGAGCTTTCAAGGCCGTATGATTGATGTACGAACGGCGGAGAATGCAACAGGTAACGCTAAATGGCACTGCTATAATCACAAATAAACCCAAAAATATTATGGCTAATACATCTAGTAGCTCTGCGCGCATGAAGTTTAATTCATTTGCATGTGATTTAAGAAAATCACCACCGCCAGCACTATTTAAAATCAAGTCAATATAATGTATACTCCTCGCCATGGGTGTGCCGAAGTTGGAGTTAAGCAATTTTCGCTTTTCGGTCACTTGCAGGCCATAGTTGGGATTTGTTGCCAATTCAATTATCTTATTCATTATCGGTGTAAACTCAATGGTATCAAATGAGTGTGTCAGAGCAATGCCCTGTTTTTTTAAGCGCCTAGCGTTGACTTCCTGATCGGGGAAAATCGGTATGGCAAGTATCGGCGTGAGACCGTTTATCGATTCAATAATACTCATGAGACCACAAGCGCTTATAAACACCTTAACTTTGAGATGGGCTGTGAGGATAAGGATATATTTATTAAAACATTAGTCACATTTTCGAAAACTAGCTCACCTAAAATGGCTTCCTGGGGCCACCAATCTGCTATCATGACATTTTTAGGTAAATCTGTGTAAAATGTACGGTCCTCCCATTTTAGAAGGAAATTGTAGTTCGTTAAATATGACATTACATCCACAAGTTCGTCCAGCTTTTCACGTGCTAAGTCGACTGTTCGTGCATCTGCGCCCAGGCTTATGTACACCGCACCTGCTGGTGCGGTTTCTATGAAATAAGCAATATGCTGAAAATAAAACAGTTTTTATTCATATGCACATATATGCATAAAAAATATTATGTAATTTCAAACAAAAGTTATTAGACTGATAATATTACTAGTAAATTGAAAGCATTGGCTTGAAATCTGTTATTTAAATGCGATCCCATTTTTCTACATACCGCCGGCAGTTCAATTTGCTGCGGTACTCCATGCAGATGTGCCCCAGCAATCTCTAAAACATTTGGCAAGTAGGCACGCGGATATTGTACAATAGGATGTGAATTAATCAAAACAAGACTGAGATTTTTAGTAAGATCACGGTGATGTGGCAAATTCGTATCGGCAAGATGGTTGAGCGCTTGAAAGTGTTTTTTATAAACGGCTTCGTGTGAGATCATGTAAAAAAAGCTACGTATATACATAGAAATATATAATTACTTTAATTAGCAATATGCGCAAAACAAAAATGACAATTGCATTTACTTGTATGTCAACTTCTCGAATACACCCATTAGCGTATTAACGCTTCGTTGCCAAATATTCATACGCTCCGAATAAGGCAAGAAAATACTAGGATCTAGTGCTGAGCTTTGCGGATTTCCAATCATTTGATTTAACCATGTATTTGCGCCTGTAGGACTAATGACTACGGTGGGTATTTGATAGAAATGCGCCAAGCTTGCGATGGAAACAAAACCTCATAATTTAGATATAAATAGTTGTAACTTGAAAAATATTCTTACCACAATAGCGAATCGCTTAGGAAGAGATCCACCACCAGCAAGTCGAATTCTTCACCGCTGTTTACAAGTCTTCGAAATTTTTCATCACCCAACAGTATATCTACGTTTGATGCCCCAGCGTACATTAGCCGCGTAAAATGTTCTAAAATTGAACTTAGACGCGCTTGTTCTACATCGAAAGGCAACCCCGTTTCCTCCCAATTTTCTAGCAGTCCCTCAATATGTATCTCGCGTATATTTTTTTGTACTGGATATTCCTGAGCGTGTGGACTTATCAAGGTGACCGAATAATTTGTTTGTGTTTCCACCAATTGTTGCAGAAGCCGTCGTCCAAACAGGTAATGTGACTTCCAAACACTTGGTAGAACTGTCAATACATTTACACCGCATACCAAACATGGCAAAGCACTTAGCAAATGAAGCAGTGACAAAGTGGTCACGAAATTCGCCATTAATTAAATTATTAAAGGCCTTGAGACGACGGCATAAGGCCGATGACCGTTTGTCCTTAGTTTCTTGCCACTGCACTAAAGGTAAGATGTACCTATTGAGTCGGATGTATTCGTTTTTCAAGCTCTATGTGGCAGATATTGATATATCCAGAATAGTGCGCTCGACCGAAATTGCATTGATACCTTTATTGCACACCGCTCTTCCTATTTGAAATGCTTACTCCCAGCGTATCACCAAATACACTCGTTTTTCCACTTGCCCCTTGCTCTGTTGTTACTCCAGTGCTCTAGTCTATACAACTCCGTGCTGTTTTATTTCGTATTCCAAAGCAAACTTTGGACATTTTTTGTACTTCGTTACTACTATTCACTGACCTGCGTATATGCACATATGTACATATGTATCATATGTATTTATGCACGATGTTTTCTTTAATTAATGCAAAAAATTTTGCTTAATGATGGCAGTGTGAATTGCGAAAAAATCAAACAGACGCTAGTGAAGATAAAAGGAAACAGAATGTAAACAAATTGTAAACGCGAATGGCAATAAATAAGGGAATGTCAAAAACAGCTGCTTCACAGAGTGCAGAAAATGACAAGAAACTTAAATGGGCACATTAAACTTAACGCAAAAGCGGTGCCTAAAATAGTAGCTACACACGACGAGCATATCCGCGCACATGTGCACCAACATGCTGGCTGTCGTTTGCTACAAACGGCGAGCGGCTGAAGTGATTTTGTACTCAAGCGTAAACATGGAAAGGAAAGACGCGGATGATGCAATTGAAATACTTATGACTTAGGGTTTTTTATGTATGTGTTACTTAAATTGACCCACTGGGAAAATAGGTAAGCACCTTGCGATGTAAGCCATGTTTTCTTTCAGTTCTTAGTACCAAAATTGTCATCATGGCCAATGTCATCTACTAGTAAAGGGCAAAATGAACACATCCGAAGACACATTACGTTGTCAGTTGCAAAATAACGTGCAGCCGAAGTTATTTCCAAGCACCGAACTACTCCGAGCGACTGCTCTGCATTACACGTAACTTACTTTGTAAAGCGGCTCAGAAGTATGTCTGATACCAAATGTACATTCTAAATTCCTACTTACATAAGGCGGCCATGCCTTTGTAAAAGTAAGGGACGTTCGGCAGGGAAATGGTAATGACTGCCAGGTGAAGAGTAAGTTGCTAATAAGGTATTATTACGTGCTCCTAATTCCCACTGGGTATTTATATTTTACTTATATGTATGTACATACATATACATATAGTAATTTACCCTCATTTATCAAAAATTCAATTACCGCACATGGCTTGGATGCATTTATCCGCGATGTGCACACTGCAAGCATCAACACAAAATGAGGTTGTTGTTTTTGTTTCCAATGCGATGCTCGCAAACCACGCTACAAACGACGAGCATGCTCGCTGAAAATCAAAATTTTTTGATTTTTGGCGAGCATGCGCGCAAACCGCCCTACAAACGACGAGCATGTGCGCATGTGCGCGGATATGCTCGTCGTGTGTAGCTACTGTAAGGCACTCCCATGAACCAAAAATAAATGTGTCTTTCGTTCATGAGGCACTCCGGTGGGCGTGTACAGTGTTGCCAACTACCGTTTTTCAAAAGGTCCAAAAACTTGGGGAAAAAAGCGTTTTACCGCACCAAAAGCAACAAATGGTTTCGAATCAATGGATGCTTCATTCAAAACAAAAAATTAACAATATTTACAAGAATGCATACATACATCAATGAACAAAACTTTTTCGCTCATAACGAATTGAAAAACGATTGAAAAGCCACATGCACATTAAAACTGATATATCTCAAGAAAGAAAAGTCGAATCCCAACAACCAAAAATCATGCCCTAAGTAGAAATGAGCAAAAAAAAAATATGTGTTCATTATATAACCTCAAATATCGCCAAAATCAGTGAGTTTGGCACTTTGAGGTTAGGATATCTCAAAATTCTAGTGCTAGAGCAATTGTGCGGCCAGATTTGGATTCACCACCAAGGAACGATGTGTTTTACTCAGGAGGTAGAAAAATAAAAATAGTGGTAGTGCTAGTTCAGCTTTTTATTAACCATGGATGTATTTAAGTGCATTTAACTTTGTAGATTTTTGTAAATTCAGTGCTGCCACAGCTTTAAATATTTAAAAATTATTTCAGGATTTAATTATATCGGAGTAATTTTAGTTCAGAAATAAAGCACTAAAAAAGGCACTAGGCACTAAATAATTTCTTTTTGTGTTTTAATTTTCAAAAAGCTCTAAATCTAGTGATTAAAGCACAAGTTGGCAACTATGGTCGTATAGGCCCAAACCCACCCAAAGCAATCCCAATTATGCATTTGGTCCCTACCCGGTTATCATTCGTGAGCAATGTGGCCGCTTTGATCCATTCGGAACCAAATGAATTTTTTTTCGATGAATTTTGTGTGGATACTATATTACATATAAATATTTACTTTCGTAAATTCTTCCTCACTAAATTAGCGACAAAGAAAAAATATGAATGCAATGGCGATTGTTAAAGTTTGACGGTAAAATTAAGGTTGTCGACGATATTGAACTTTTTTGGTATAGTATTAAAAAAAATGTATTGAACAAAACTCCAATGATTTCATTAATCTTTAATTGGTTGCGCTGCAGAGCGCATATTTTCTGGTATAGATTTAACTCTTTATATCTCTTTTTAGCTCCGAAAATTGGGCTTTAGCTCTTAGCTCTTTTCAAAATTATGAGCTCTTTTTGCTTGTGCTTATCAGCTGTTTTGTATTTACATGTTGCCTGCGTTTACTTGGAATAGTGAATGTATTTTCAATCTTTATATTTTTAAAGTCAAATTTGTGAAACAAAAATTCAGTTCCCACGAGTTTGCATTTAAGTGACAAAAACAAAAACGCGAATAAGCTGTTTCTCAAATTTTGGACACGAAATATGGTTTTTTGCGTTCCCGTACTTCTGGATTATATTCCATTTTCGAGAGCAAACTTTTCGCTTATTCTCTAATTACCGGATCCGGTCCGGATTGTTAGGGAAGAAGCTAATATGTTTTCAAAATGTATTGGCGACCTGGAAATATTGTTTTGTATGAATACTATGAATTGCACATAAGAATGTGAGATTTAAATTAAAATGCTTAAAAGAAACAAAAAATAAATGTATCATAAATTCAATGGCCCGTAGTCATAGTCAAAATAAAGTCGACTTTAAAGTTAGTTGCAGCTTTTTTGACAGATATCCCAGTGAAAATTATGTCAAAAAGCTGCAACTAACTTTAAAGTCGACTTTATTTTGACTATGACTACGGGCCATTGAAAATAAGCTTTTCTACTGCATTTTTTTTTTATTGGTACGTGAATACTGAACACAAAAAAGTCGATACTTTTGATTAAGAGCAACGACAACACTGTTTGTGAGGAAGACGAAAAAAAAATTACCCAAACCAATTCGCATTTTGGGTATTTTTTCGCATGTCAAAACAAAAGAGAGTAGGAAAGAAAGTAAACAAAAAGTGATCTGTTTGAGATAAAAGTGGAGGTTTTTCATTCATAATTCCTCCATATCTTAAGCCATATTATAAGATAGAAATTGTAATAATTTGCAATAATAAAAATAGTGACGTCAAGCAATATAATTTATGTAAAAGCATACATAAATCAAAGCTTTAATACTTGTTTATAAGGGTTTAGGTATGAGGGACGCAGCTGGCTAGTTGCCAAATTATTTGCACATGTCTATTAAACACAGAAAAATTTGCCAGACAGCGTAGAAATTAAAAGTGTTTAAAGCACAGTGCAGCTGCTTAACTGATGCCAACAAGCTGTATCATACAAATAATTTGCATTTAATTTTCTAGTGCATCGACGCGTATTCATACATTGTCAGCAGCAGTATTAAACGAAAAATCTTCGTTACGCAATTCCATTAATATTTCAACTGTTATCCCCGAGATTGACGTTTTCGCAATTCATAAAACAAATATGGCCTTATCACTAGGTGAGCATAATTTGTTTGCTTTGAAGTACATATGTACATATAATATATGTATACATGTTACGTATTTTAATTTTTCTTATCGATTTCTCTTACACAATTATACAGGACGGATTAATGTGGATGAACCGCTGTTCGATCTAAGTACATTTGCTGGTCGCTTTCGTTATTTCGCATGGATGACGGATCCGCGCACTGTTATTGTACCCAATGACTGCTTAATGCAAGCAAAAACGCTGGTAGAAAAATATCGCTTAGGCCAAGAGCCAGATAGTACAACGCAGGAGCAAGTCAAATATGCCATGAAACTTTATTCATCCGCCTTCCATCCAGATACGGGCGAACTACAAAATGTTGCCGGACGCATGAGTTTTCAGGTAATTAAATGAGCACTACACATCTGTTTTAAATAATTAAAAAATATTAAGAGCTGCACATTTTTATTTGCAGTAAAATTTCTATTATGCTAATTTCATTTTATTGGCTAATACTAATTGGCTAACTTGTTTATACGTAGTTTCAATAGGTAGCGAACTACTAGCAATCAGTGCGACTGTCTCGTGCCACTATTACATCAAAGTCATTTTAAATCACATCTGTTTTCTAGCAAATTTAAGTACATACATACTTAAATGAAAACATTTTTATTTTGATTTTGCTTTTATGCTTAGATATTTATGTACATACATATGCATGTGTGTATGTTTTGGTGCTTGCAAATAGTCGGCTGATACCTTGTCGTATATTTAAAGTTTATCGCTGCGCTCGTGCCGTCAACGTATGGTGACGTTAGTGTGCAGCTGGGCAGCTATGTGACGTGCCTTCGTTTGGGTGCCAAAAATTTTTTTATCTCTGCTTAGTCATGCCCAACTTGGACATATATATATACTGCTTGCCCTTGCATTGAGCTTGCCAATGGCCGCCGGTATTGCTGATAAGAGCAGGAATTTTGTAGATGGATTTATATTTGTAAATAAACAAAAGCATGACTAGGTCACTAGCTCAACTTGTTTATTTTTAGCTTTAGAGATTAAGGTTAAAAAAATACTCTTATTATTCATTAAATATATCCTCTAATTTCGAATCTTTCTATTTCGCATTCTCAGGTTCCTGGTGGTATGCTTATAACCGGAGGAATGTTGGCCTTCTATCGCACGATACCTGCCGTCATTCTCTGGCAATTCATCAATCAGTCATTCAACGCCATTGTCAATTATACAAACCGTAATGCTAATTCACCAACCACAGTTACACAACTGGGTGTAGCATATGTATCGGCTACCACTTCAGCGTTAGTGGCGGCACTCGGCTGTAAGAGCTACTGGTCTAAGCGTGCAAGTCCGCTGTTTCAGGTACTATCTACTTTTTTCATTCTAAGCAAAATACTTATATTTCTTGCTTTTCGCTACAGCGTTTTGTACCATTTGCTGCTGTTGCTGCTGCCAATTGCGTTAATATTCCATTGATGCGTCAAAATGAAATTATCAATGGTGTTGAGGTGAAGGATGAGAATGGCAATATTGTGGGACGTAGTCGGTTGGCTGCCGTAAAAGGTATTACACAGGTGATTGTTTCACGTATTAGCATGGCAGCGCCTGGTATGTTGATATTGCCGTTCATAATGCAACGTTTGGAGAAAATACCAGCCTATAGGCGTATACGTTGGATTGATGCGCCCTTCCAGACGATAATGGTTGGATGCTTGTAAGAAGAAGAAGCAAGTAATATGTAACTTTTCAATGTTTCTGACTTAATGTATACTTACAGCTTGCTCTTCATGGTGCCCACTGCTTGCGCTTTCTTCCCACAGAACTGGTATGTACGGTTTTGTGCGCTATATAATAAGTAAATTTTTTAACAAAGACTTAATAATTATTTTTTACAGTTCCTTGAAAACGTCCACAATCAAACTATTTGAGTCTGATCAGTATGCTGAAATGAAAGTGAACACTAACGGTCAATTACCGCAACGAGTATACTTCAATAAGGGCTTGTAAATAAACATGACTGCATCATACCAAAAAACGTTATTACTATAGACAATACTGAACTAGCGATGCGCTTGTGCATTTATACATAACATATTATATAAAATGTAAATCTGTTTGGGAATTATTGCTACTTCACTGGCCAGTAGTCATCTAAAAGTCTTAAAACAAAAAATCTACTTTTAAGCCAAAATAACTCAGCATTTTGTAGTTGTGATCTAGTTTTAATTTTGTGTTTTGTTCCTTATAATACTTTAAAGTTTCTTTATTTCATGGCACTGGTTAGTTCTGACTTTTGATTGCTAATATGTATTGTGGTATATGTGTATTGATTATAATTTCTATATTTGGGTTTTATTGTATTCACTTCTAAGTGTAAATTTGTATAAGAAGTACATTTAATATATGGCTTAGTAACATATTAATTCGACGAATTCAAAGTGTGTGGTGTTCGTTTTTTTGTAAAATTTCTTGTCAAAATTTATATTTGCATTCATGCAAAACAGCTATTTTGTACGCAATTTGTGTACGAAATTAAAATTAAGATGTTTGCGATTGCATTTTATTGATTGTACGAAAGAAAAATATTAATAAAAATCAATAAGGCATTAAAAACTTCTCCGGCTATTGAATATTAAGTGGATATGCTGAAAGTTCGTTCGTATTTAAATCAACGTTTTTGACATTACCCAGTCCAAAGGCTATAACTTCATATATATGTACATATGCATATATGTGTAAAGGTTTATGAGTACCGCTTAAAGGATATAATGTTCAACGAAACGGCTCTTCATCTTTCACGCGTCAGTCGGGTCTACTTAACCGGAACGACCCAGACTTATATCTGGCAAAGGACTGTCACTCCAGCAACACTCCCCAAAAACTATTTGGGGAATTTGTATGCTGTTACAACAACAATATATCCAGTTTCATGACCAGAAGTGGCATAGGTCATTGATAAATTGAAGTTTGACGAATAATTTTTTATATCGACACATTCAGCCCACTCCTCCTTTAGGTACTCTCTTGATGAGAACGAAAATTAAGAGCATTAAAAATGCACTTCTTCCAGCAGCGCGTACACTTCTTCGAAAATTCATAGCCTTGCAACAAATGTCTTTAAAAAGTATTGCTTTGCTGCGGTACAGCATGGAAACATCTTTGAGTTGAGAATCGAGAGACATGTAGGTAAAAATGAAGGAGAACTTGACATTTGATCACGTTATAGCTGGTTGTACATTATCAGATCGATCAGCGGAAGTTCAGTCAATTCTGAAATTAGTAGTTAGTATATCTCTTTCATTTAGTGAAAGCCTTATAACGTTATAAAATGCAAGTCTTATGTTGTTAAATTATCGCGTTGATTTTTGAAAATTTTTTTAACGCATTTTGCTTCATACAAATTATATTCCACACTTTTTTATAAGAAAAAAATGCAACCAGCCAAAAAAAATTATATCAAAAATCGATTTTTTTTAGAGCTAGTCAGCAAAGTATTATTTTTATACCCGAGCGTACTTGTGCACAATGGTATTATAATTTTGTTCACATAACGGTTGTTTGTAGCAGGTAAAACGTATCGAGATAGATATAGACAAATGTATACATAAATGATCAAAATGAAAACAGAAGCCGATTAAGCGGTGACTGTCTGTCCGTCCGTCAGTCTCTTGACACTACAACAGGAGTAAACATTGAGATATCTTCACGAAACTTAGTACGTACAGTTCTTTCGGGTGTAGGACGGATGGTATTGAAAATGGCCAAAATCGGACAATAACCCTGCGTACCTCCCATATAACGGTAATTTTTAGAAACGCGAAAACTGCGATATTCTAGTAACTCCTGAAGATTATTAACTCAAAATTGATATTTACGATAACTTTTAGACAAAAATCAGAATATTATAAATTTTTGGAAAATGGGCATGGCCACGCCCCCTTATGGTTACATGTGTATATCTTGGTAACCGCTGCACCAATTTCTTCCCAACTTGGCACAGTTGTTGGCCTTGGTACAGCATACCAAACGGCGGAAATTTTTTAAAATCGGACAATAACACGCCCACATGCCGTATAACGGTAATTTAGAGAAATACGAAATCTGCGATAAATCAGTAAATAATAAAGCTAGTTTATTCACAATTGGTGCTTGCAACAATTCTTTACCAACAAATACAGTTATGATAAAATTTCACATATATATATCTCGGTAACCGTTCTACCAATTTCTACCAAATTCGGTATGGTTATTGTGCTTGTCACATAAAAGCAAAGCGTTAAAAATTATTGAAATCGGACTAAAATTACGCTTTTCACATAACGGAAAATTTCAGAAAAGCTTGAAACTTCAATATTTTGAAATTTAAGGAGCTAATTTACACAAAATTGATGCACCCCGGCTTACCATGTAACGGAGGTTTCGTAAAGGTGAAAACATATATTTAATACTTGCGCCGGGTATTTAATGTTCGGCTCCTCCCGAACTTAGACTTTCTTACTTGTTTTTTTTTTTCGAAAGTTAATTTTTCAAGAAAATTTTTTGGGGGTTGAGTATAATGATTATATAAAGGCAATATTTTTCTCTTGTAGGCCGTTAGGTCAGCTTTCGAACCCATATTTTTCCATATTTTATCTTATTCCTATCGAGAGATTAACGACTTTGTCAATCAAAACTCCTAAACCCTACACTGTGCGATGCTTTTCAGAATAATAATACAGATACATTATGTATTTGTGTATTAGCGAGATATGTATTTCTGGCCAAGCTAGGAAATCGGGAGTTCCATTGAACATCTTTAGCAACTGCTTAATGGGGCTACTGCCACAGCTGCAAGGACGAAGAGGGAATGGAGAAAGTCGGACACTACCTCTCCCAGTGCCCAGCCTTAGTTAAAAGGAGACGACAATGTTCGAATCAATATTTTCTCCACGATCTTTCGGAGTTATAATTGATGAATGTCTGCGACATCCAACGCTTCCTTAACCTTACCATTTAGTTATATTTCTAGGTATATGTGCGTAATCAATTGCGAGCTAAAGTGGTATCTCAAATAGTCTTCACTTATGAGCCGCATTAGAACATACACTATAACTACGGTGACCATCCGTCCTGTGTTATACGGGACAGTCCTCTTTTTTTACCCATTGTCCAGGCAATTTATTTATTTGGTTTGCAGTTTTGTACCTCATTAAAATTGAGTAAATGTAATAACGTGCTGCTCATTTGCTTTTCTTAAAAAAAAAAAGGTCGAACATTCTTACTTTGTATGAAAAAGATGCGCAACATCGTCAACAAAAAAAAAAATAAAAAATCGTAAAAAATTAATGGTAAGTCTAAGTGACTTCAAAATTGCACTTTATTATTCCCAAATATAACGATTTTTTTCTTAACAAATTTTGCGAGACAAATTTCCTACAAAGTTGTGATGTTACTACAAAGATGCTGTTTCAGGTCGAATACATCTAGGATCATTGAAGAAGGCTTTAAGATCTGTAAGTTTTTGTGGAAAAAATTTGCAAAATTATTTTTTTTTTCCGTATGCAGCTCCCATAAATATGGTCATCGTAACTATAACCTAAGTTACATCATTCTAGATCTGAAGCCACTACACACATTAATAAATGAGACTGCTAAGAAAGCCCTACTCCACCTTATGAGAGAGGGAATTGGCAAGGGTAAGGCGATTTGCTAACAGATTGGAAGAGGAAATCAGAGCATCCTCAAGTCCTATCTCCGAGCTCAACAGAGCCAACATGGTAAGACAACGACCTTTGAGAAAAAGTTCGAGATTGAACTAGGTAGCAAAGCGACCTGGAATGAGGCAATTGAAGACAACACGCTTTCAGTCAAATACCAAAAGTGGTTTACTAACGGCTAAAAAACAGACGACGGTATTGGGGCAGGAATATACGTCGCAGAGGTCAAGATATCTATTCCCTTGAGGAATTATCCTCGCATCTTTTAAGCGGAGTGTTTGTGCTGAAATAATTCTGCAGACACATTTAAGGAGACAGCACACTGTCATCTACAGGGACAATCAGGCTACGCTAAAAGCCATTTCCTCGTGTGAAATCAAATCACGTGTAGTATAGGAATATGTGGCCAGATTTAACACCCTGCAATGGGTACCGAGTCATAAAGGCAAACAGAGCAACGAAATGGCTGACAGACTAGCAACAGAACAGAACCCTTCCTCACAGTTAGACCTCATACCATCATGGAAGAGTTACGAGCAGAAGAACGTCAGCTGAGAAGAGCAGGTTGGGAGAACACGTGTGTACCAAGGCAGGCGTAAGAACTTTTCGGAAGCTACAACCTCAAGAGTTTTAGGAAACTAGCTACCCTCCAAAAGAAAAACCTAAGATTTAAAACAGGTTACTGCAGGCTGAGGTCCCTTATGAGCACCCAGTGAATTGGTGCAGACGACTCGTTTCACTATTGTGGCATGGAAGCAGAAACCCAATTTCATCTCCTAGTCTAACTGACATAACAAAAAAAAAAAAATTTAGAAAATTGATAGAGCCTGGACTGACTCCAGTATAATAGTTTCCATTTGAGACACTCTTTTTTGGTGTTGGGAAGTTTTTCTTAACTGAGATACTTTTTACTAAACTTTCTGTACCAGTGGTTAAACTGGCTGTAGCATACAAGAACTCATCAGAGATTTACATTTCTGCAGCTGGAGAGATTCTGTCGAAAAAAGTGATTTATCTTAGTTCCCGGACTAGGTCTAGCACTCAACACCTTGACTTGGGCAACTGATCCAAGTGCTGCTTAAATATACACGGCAATGATTTTTTTGTCACCACCAGGACAAGCTCTGGCAAGCGACTGCGATACAATGGTAATCTATAAAGACGATAGGTATTTATTTTAAACCTGATTAATCTGTAATAGAAATTTATTGCACTGGGTTCAGAAGAAATTGCACTGATTTATATATGTTCGAACTTCATATATTTGCTCTTGCGAGATTCTCTCAACAATGGCAATCTCTAACAGTGCTTATGACTTGGGTATTCAATGCAGGTGCTAAGTATATTTTTCAAATTGGCCACACCAGGGTATAGTCTAACACACCTGAGAAGGTTTTGGCAAGGAAATTTCTAACTAAGATAAATACTTCTGGGCTTGAGGCGATTTCCGAATCAGAGATTCTATTTCTCATACTGCACCATAGCTCAAAAGAGGACCTTCAAAATAAAGCGAAGAAGGAAGGGGCTATTTAGATTTACAAGAAAATGCCTCTTCTGAACAATGCATTCTCGGCTAGCTAAAGTTTCGAGATAGACTTTGTTCATAAATGTAGGAATGGTCATATATGTATATGAATAATATCTTCAGAGGGCCTGTATGGGAATTCTGATTAGTAATTCGACTGTTCATTAGACGGAGGCTGTTCAGAATCACTGAACAGTGGCTGTTTAGAGCGAACGTTACCTTTGTGTCTAGCGTCTCGATAGTTTTCCTTGTCGGGCGTTAGACGGAAGAAAGCAAGTCTGAACAGCGCCTGTCCAAAATCGAAATTTATTTCCGGCTGGGTTAAAATGCATTATTCGAATAGAAATGGTAATAGTCCGAGGCAGGCTTTTTTAGTTTTTTTTTTGTTTTTACTGTAATTTGTAGCAAGGCGTACAAAGTATGTAGGTGCCATGAACTTTTCTGTAGAGGCTGTAGATAGGCTTCTCTGGCTCTACATTTCACATTACTCGAACTGCTGTTCCTATTTTAACCGACTTCCAAACAAGGAGGAGGTTATCAGCTCGTCGGAATATTTTTATTTTTATTTTTTGTTATTTTTTTTGTTGTGTGTTACCGCATCACTTTGGACTACGTCAACCGATTTCGATATTTCGATTTTTGCATCAAAGAGGTAGTGTCTAATCTGGTTTAAATCCGATCATTGGATCATGAAATATATATATGTATATATATTTTTTTAAAATCGGTTTTTTGTTACTAAAAATTACTTGTAATATTTTTATTGTAAAACAAATTTTAAACTTTCCAAAACTGAAACTTTTTTTAAATCAATTTTATTAAAATTTCCTCTTATACGAGTATTACAATATGCAAGTAAGTACAAACATACATGAATACGCAGCGAATTATTAGGGGAATTCGCTCTTCTGTGTATTCGTTGTATGTTGTGCAATTGTAACTACATGAGTGTGTGATTTGTTGTTGCTGGCGGTACATTAAACACCCATGCAACAACAACCACACGATCAACCAGTTACACTTACGAAGGATACAGCGAATACACAGAAGCGCGAATTCCACTATTATTTAAATTTTATAAATTTGTTTTTTTCTATTGTAATAAATTCATATTACAAATTCATAGTTCAAATACATACATACATATCAACGATTTAGTTCTAAGTTTTACAATTTTTGTTACCTTTGAAAACCATTTGCAATGCATGCAAAATCGGGCTCAATAGGGTTCTTTATTATTTTCATAGAACATTGCATATTACAAACAACACTGACTGGAACATTCGAACATTGACATTAATGCAGGCAAGTAAGATTATTTACATACATATGTGTGAATTTATTTGAATACGATGAAAGCTTCGTTTCTGCGCAAAAATCGAACGCGAGCTTATAAAAAAAAACTTTTATTAAGCATGTATTGAAAAGTATCTAATCTTGGCATGTGCAATAAAACGTATACGCTGTTGCTCCTGCGGATATGCAAAGAAATGCAGTCGCATGGCGGAAAACGATAGACTTTTGAAACGAACCCGCTATTGCTACATTTGGCAACATTGGTTGCATTAATGGCAGAAGCTTTTTTCATCTTCAAATACTAAATGGTATACATACATATACCTAACTTTATCAATTTTCAACCGGAGAATAAATACGCAATGTTTGGTCCTACATACATATGTTTGTATTAATTTTAGTTGAAATATACTTATTACTTGCTGCCAGATGTATGTATTATCTACATTTTTTACAAACGAATTTGGCGATGGACACTTGAAAAATTGTATTGCTGCATTATTAGGTACATAATTTCTTATAAATATTAAACTGGTTTGTTGCAGACTTTTTTATTACTCAAAAATATATACTGTGCCGGCCACTTGAGATATACAGTATTGGCCAATACAATAGCACCCCCATTTCAAAGTCATATTGTTTGCCACTCATGTTTATTTATTTTTAAGAATTTTTCAATTAAAATACAGTTCATTCTCTGACAAAACTCAAATAAACTTAAGTTTAAAACTTTTTAAAAGTCCGCAAAAAAGTGCAACAAATTTTCACCCAAAGTTCAAACTTTTTTCTCAGAAGCGGTAGAATTTTTTTGAATACACAGTTTTATAGCCCATTCGATTTTAGTCTAATAATGTGCAAGTTTCAAGTGGCTAAAAATTACCGTTGATTTTTTAGATTTTTTTTTCGCCGAGGATGTTGCGGGTTTCTGCCATATAAAAATAAATTGTGTCTAGTCGTTATATGGAAGCAAATGAGACAAATAAAATTCTAAAAAATCAACGGTAATCTTTAGCTACTTGAAACTTGCACATTATTGGACTAAAATTGAATGCGCTATAAAACTGTGTACTCAAAAAAATTCTAGAGCTTCTGAGAAAAAAGTTTGAAATTTAAGGGAAAGTTTGTTGCGCTTTTTTGCGGTCTTTTAAAAAGTTTAAAACATGGGTTTATATGGGTTTTGTTAGAGAATGAACTGTATTTTAATTGAAAATTCTTAAAAACAAATAACTAAACATAAGTGGCAAACAATATCGCTTTGAAAGGGGGGTGCTATAGATATGTCCAATACTGTATTTTATATAATAACTAAACAAATTCGCATCAAAATTTTGTTGACCATTTTCTTCTAAAATTTAATGGCCTACTAAACTGCATATTCAAATAAGTTCTAAATTTTTTTAAAGCTTGAAATTTTGATTAAAATTTGTTGGGTTATTATAAATTTTTACTATGTTTGAAAATCGGAATCAAATGGGGTTTTTTATATTTGTTATGGAATACGCTCCATTTAAAAAATTACTAACAGTAAATAAACAAAATAGCAAATAAATACAAAGTAAAATAAACAAAAGGAAAGCTGTCAATACTGAGGACGCGCTACAGTGGCAGACACAGAATGTTAAAAAACACCCAAATAATTTTCTTGTTTATATAGTACATATGCATGCGTATGCAGGTGTGTATTTTTAGCATTGTTTATAAAATTTGCTTTTGTTTTTATTGCAGTTCGCCACAGGATTGATTATTTTTAATATTTTTTTGAAGTTTTAATAACCACGCTGTTTTAAATTTTTTCTGTTACACTTACAACCGTTTGTTAAATTTACTTTGTATCGCTTTGAATCATTATTATTTTTCTTTATTCGAATGAGAATGTTTGCTATTCGTCGCAAATACATTTTTTCGTACACAAAATATTTTTTGGGGTTTTTCCTTATTTTTTCTATAAGTTTTGTTCTTTTTGCGTTAATTATAAAGCAATCATATTTTTTTAAATTAACATTTCTTAACTTTAACATTCAATTTTAAATTGTATTCTTTTTTTTCCTTTTTTGAATACAATTTTATAACATTGTTTACTTTTTTCTTTTTCATTTATTTATTTTTATCGCTACTTGTTTTATGCACAGCCTTCATTTTCGTTCTACTTAAATCATTCACCTGAATTATTTGTACGCATCACCTTCTTTTTCCATCAAACCATGTCGCATAAAATTGTAAATTTTCATAAGACTAAACATTGATTAAGTAACTCGGGTACTTTCTCAACGATTACGTTTTGTTTTCTCCTGGATGCTAGACATTTAGTTTGTACAATTTATGATACGGGTTTTCTTATTTATTTAAAAATACAAACCTAAACTGCGGGTTCCATCAGCAATTCAAGTGGAAAATGATCGTTTCTATTTGGTAAGTTTTCATATTAAATTAAAAAAAAAAAAAATTATTTTCATTTAAAACTGCTTTCGCAAAACCAAGGCGAATTCATATAAGGTGGTGTTGCTAGAACAGCTGCTTACCCCACGTCTCCTTCGTCTACTAAATGTGTCTTAACATCTGTCAAATTTCTGTTTTAACTTTATCCCGTTTTCCCATGTGGGCAACTTGCTGTCTTAACATATCACTTTCTAAATGGCATCGAGCCAATCATATCGATCAGTACCCAATGTAAATGGCGCGGTAAAAGAAAAACTGAGTTGTCAAACTACTAAATGATAGCTGATGTTAAGTCAGCGGTGGCAAGAAATTCGGCAAGACAGATATGGTTTAAGAGTGGAAATTTGTAGTCTCCACCTGATATTTCTGCTTTTTTAACAGAATCTGTAGAAGGTGGCGACGTGAGGTTAAATTCGCCTCGGGACACAGATGTCAAAGCTTATTATGAGTGAGTGCGAAAGTGCGAGTGTTGGAATTTTCTTTCGCTCTTCCTTTCGAGCGAGGAATATTTATAATTATACATTTGTGTACTGAAAGCAAAAACGAAATGCATGTCAGTTTTTCTTTTTTTGTACTACCGCTACCACCTTATATGAATTCGCATGCCTATGCCGCATTTCAACTGTGTCTTATGCCGGATTTGCACTTGACATGACATGACACACATTTTAATGACAATGTAAGGCAAGAACAAATGCATACCTGGTGTCATTAGGTTCATTAGGAAAGCATTAGTTACATGAAAATTTTTATTCGTTATGAGTGACCCAATTTTTTTTTTGTGATCTAAATGTTTAGTGGAAATCCGAAATTAAAAAATTGCATGGGTGGCATAGTTCACTATTATTTATACTCCTTTCGAAATTTTGGAAGCGGGCAGTATCGCTCCACCAAATCAAGTGAAATTTATAGTTGCACCAACATTGAGATACTGTTTGTTCTAAAGAGAGCACAACTGCTCTGAGTCTTGTGGATTTACATCACCCGATAATGTTTCAAAAATGAAGAAAATTTAACTAAGACGTAAAATTAGCCTGTATAAACTAACAACAGATGTTAAGGTCGCAGTATTTTATCCCAAACAACAATAATAATAGCTACCATACATTCTTAAGATCAAAATAAACACAATTACATAAACAAGTACTTCTTAAGCAGAAAACTCAACCGACTTCAATGCTCATGTAAAAATTTAGGTGCGTCGTTAAAATCTGCATGATCCAATAATCGGAACTAAATCAAATTAGTAAAAGAACACCCTTGAGATACCAGCTTTCCAATAAAAAAAGGATTGTCGAAAACAGCGCACGTGGCCCAAAGTTATCCGGTATCCTTTGAGGCCGATTAAAAAGAATTTAAAAGGTACATGCCACGGAAGCGTTTTGGAATCAAAAACCAAAACCTTACGAAAATTTTTTTCCAGCCGATTTACGTTGGAACTTTTTGAATATATCATAAAACGGCGGTTTTTGATTTATTTTCAGTTGGGACAAGGTGTTTAGATAGTAGACGCAAAACACGCTATCCTACTAAAAATGGCAATGCAAAATTTCTGTGACTCGTTGAAATACATACAAGTTGATTTCGGACCATGGCACTGCTTGACTGCTCAACATAGTTGTAAAGAAGCTATTGCCAGTGGCATCCTAATTGTAATACATATTTAAATTAACTAATTTCCCTAATTCAAGTTAAATTTAATTTCAAAACAGGTGGGCAACCCTATTCAAAATATCTTCAAACCACAACCTTTTTCCATAGAATGAGTGTAAGTTAATATAATTTATGAATTCAGTCCGTGTTCCATTTGTCAACGTGTGTGGAGGCCAATATCCGAAGCTAACGTATGTACATTAGGGTGGTCCAAAAATACATGTGAAAAAGTAAAGTCGGAATTTTTATGCTCTCACCTCCTAGGATAGTTCTATACCGAAAAAAGTATGCCTTATTTCTTTTTTTTTTTGAAATCAAAAAATATTTAGAGGTCGCTCAAAGCGCCCAAAGTTTTCCATGTATTTTATAAGGGGAAAAAACAACCTTTCGTAGAAATGGTATAAAATAGTTAAAGATCAATATTTTTCTACCAAAAAACTCTGCTTATCTGCAGGAGATTCCCAATAATAATACCCAATTTTTTTAATTAACCATTTTTTCATCGCAACTACAATTTATAGGTCCGTCAAAAACCAACAAAAATAAAAAAACGTTAGTATTAAAAAATGTTTAAATAAACAATTGGGTATGATTATTGAAAGTATCCTGAAGAGAACCGGNGATCAATATTTTTCTACCAAAAACTCTGCTTATCTGCAGGAGATTCCCAATAATAATACCCAATTTTTTTAATTAACCATTTTTTCATCGCAACTACAATTTATAGGTCCGTCAAAAACCCACAAAAATAAAAAAACGTTAGTATTAAAAAATGTTTAAATAAACAATTGGGTATGATTATTGAAAGTATCCTGAAGAGAACCGAAGTTTTCCGATCGAAAAATATTGATTTTGAAGAATTCTTTACCATTTCTATGAAAAATTGTATTTTTCCCCTATAAAGAAACACATGGAAAACTTTGAGCGCCTTGAGCGACCTCTAAATATTTTTTGATTTCAAAATAAAAAAAATAGGGGTATACTTTTTTCGATATAGAGCAATCCTAGGTTGTGAGAGCATTACAATTCCGACTTTGCTGTTTTTGGACCACCCTAATGTACATGCATTGTAGTTCTTTCACTGGTTTTCGTGGGTCCCAACCCGACGCATGTATTTTGTATAGTGAGCGGCTTTTTTCGAGACGGACACCCGTTTATACTCGGAACATAAGAGCCGCCACTGACTTCAAAGGCCCTTTAAATCAAATAAGTCAGTAGCGGCGCCCAGCTGGGACTTAATACTTTAGAGGGCTTGGGTACCGCTTTTCAAACAAATGTGGCTCATATTGTACACGAAGGGTGATGTCAGGGTCGGGGTTGTGTTCACTCGCGCATTTTTAGTTGTGTACCCATCTAAACTGCTACGAAAACCTCACTCAAACTGTCCTTGTTTTAGTGCCCATATTTTTTGCACACTTTTTCTTTTTTTTTATTGGGTTGTTAACTTTTTACCGCCCAATTGTTTTTATCTAGTTTTTAAATAATCTTTAGGCAATTTTTATACTGAAGTTCCACTGGTAATTCTATGACAAAGTCGCGCCATTACGTTTATCACTAAGTTCGTTTCTACACTGCATTTTTAAAACATATCATTTTTCTGTTATAGCAATGCCTGCTGGAAATTGTTCATTACTTTAAAGGTTCGTTCCCAGTCGGCAAAATTAGAAGCGCTTCTAAGTAAATGCTTTCAGGCAGAACTTTTTAAAGAATATCTCTTTGTATGTTTCCAAACAAATAAAACAATTGCAGTGGCAGTGGCGTAGTAGTTTGACCAGGTGATCCCAAAAACTGAAGTTGAATTTATTTTCAAAAATTGTCAGATAAAGTTAGATACTTATATATGTACTATAAAGAATGAAGCTGAAAGAACGTGCTAATATTCCTACCTACAAATAAGTGGTGAAGAAGACGCATTCAGTGAAAAATATTTTTTTTAAATACATTTTTAAATCGTTATCAAATATCACTTTTCATTGCCATTGTAATTTTTGAACGTAGTTTACCATTTACACTTTTTGAAATATTAAGAATTGAACATACATATATTTTTTATAAGTTTCGGTTCGAATTTTATTATGAAAATTTAATTAAAAAGGCTACACTGAGTAAAGAGTTTAGTTACGTCAACTAAATATGTTTTCCTCAACACATGATTTGGTTATATTTACATTATTTGGTTATAATTACCCAATCACATGTTGAGACAAATTTATTTAGCTGACTTTTTTCTGAGTGTAGAAAAAAGTCACGAAGCTATAATTTAAGTTCAGGGGCTATGGTGCAAAATTAAATGCAAAATCTAGGAAAAAAATGCTAACCTGGTCACACTGTGTTTTTGATGTTTCGTGTGAATTTACCACTTCTAATGCCGATATTGATATTAGTGCGATTCATAAAGCGTCGAAAAATGGCATTTTCGGCGAATGGCAACGTTGCAAACAAAGTTGTATGAAGGACCTATCGCAACTCCGGCTTGCAAATGTAAAATTAAAAAAAAAAAATGCCTTGCGTAAGTGAAAAAGAAAAGTTTTTACAATTTTATTAAGAAGCAGTCTAAACCTCTATGTATATTTTTCTTGAAGTATTTGAAAACAACAAAAAACCCTTATATTAGTTCAGTGAAGTGGGCACAATGCCAAATGACTTTATGGCCATGTTCCTTGTGTCACCCCACCCAAAATATATATGTATGTATGCTCTTTGAAAAATTAATTTAGTGACTATTTCTAAAAACAGGTATTTTTCGTTGCCGAACTTTGTCATTTCTTTACATATGTCCAGTAGAAATTCGGCATAAGAGAAGCTGAATCAGAAGGAAAATTAGAAAAGAAAACAATCTATTATTTATATATTTTCAGGGAACGGATTTTATGGACGTTGCCTCAATCGATTGATAATAACCACCCTTCTTTAATTTTAATTTTACACATTTAATGTTGCATTTTTTTGACATTTGCCAATTTTAACTTTAATTAAGTGATTAAAACTTATATAAATTTTTGTAAATTTTTTCAATTTGTATTAAGAATAAATTAAAAAGAGTAAAAACTTAAAATAAAGCTGCGTAAGTAATATATAAATATTGTGGATGAGGTGCAGAAGCGCAGGGGACAGTACTCTTATTTCTGAAAACTTGAATGTTTGAATGCTTCCAATAGAAGTCCCGAAAACTGCAACACTCACCTTTTGGTTCAATGTTTCTACAACTATAGAGAGAAAGACTTTATGGGTTAAAACTCGAGCGAAGAAAATACTGAATTGGAGACTTAATCAAAATACAAAAATTTTCATATTATATCACGAAATATTCTTTTAAATTTTATACAAATATTTAAAATTTTCGATTCGTACCAAAACAAGAATACGCCAACTCTTTAAACCCCTATCCTTATTGAAACTTTCAGGTCCTTTAAACAAAATTGTGACGTTCTGTGAAAAAAACTAAAAACGAAGATTTTGCATATTTGACCTGTAGTTTCGCGCATATACAGATTTTTACATGTGTGACAAAAACAAAAAAAAAAAATTATAAGGCACGCTGTTACTTGACCCCTATATATCCTGAATTAATGAAGACTGAAAACTTTAAAGGCCATTTTGGCGGTATTTTACCACAGTGTAACTATGAAAAAAATTTTTAGTATTATCTGCACTGTCCACTTTCGTTTGATGCCCATAGTTCCATACCTTGTTGAGTTAATCGATTTTTGTGAAACCTTAAAAAACTTTGAAGAAAACTTTGAAATAAAATTCAGAGGTCCCACATTGGGGCCGCTTTTTTCAAATTTTGGGGTACAGGAAAAACAAATTATACCAGCAGAGTCATAACAGAGTACGCGTCCTGTGAAAAAAAAACTAAAAATGCATATTTATTATATTGCAGCTCTAATTTCGCGCGTATATCGAGTTCATCATGTGTGGCAAAAATAGTTAAGGTTTGTTGTTAGTGCCATATTTTCTAACCATTTTTACGATATTTCGTGCAATTGTCTGCCTACTTCGCTATTTTATTTCGATTTTGTTTTTTTTTTTTTTTAAAGGTATTCAGGAGCAGTGTTGCCGTTTTAGCCCTTTGGTGGATAGATTTAGTTAACACTTACTTTTTTTGGGCATATAAATTTAAAATTGCGCTTAGCCCTTTTTTACGGTACGGGCCGGGATATTTACTGTCAGCACGAACTCGTGCGTGCATGGGCGTTCAGTAAAATTTCATAAAAGCACGAATAAGCACGAAAAAGTCCGTTGCTAATATTACAAACAAATTTAACTATAGTTTAAAAGAGATATGTTTACGGCCCTTAATATGCTTAATTTGTTAAATGGCCCATCAAGTCGATTGACCATGTACGTTCTTGTGGTGTGATTGTACCAGCATGCTGGTGTCGTGAGTGGTGGTATTAGATCAATTTTCTAAGTAAAAATTATTTTGGGGACATTTCTTGCACTATATGAGTAAAAAAAAAACAATGTTTAAAAAAATGGTAGAAAAATTATATTTCCGCTGTAATCACTTCGATATTTCCACCTCATTTGTAAAGAAATAAATATAGTATCAGCATGCTGGTAAATTATATGCTTCGAGCCTGATGGTACAATCACTTGATGGAGCCCGCAAGCTGGTGTCGTATATTTCCCCTTTTATACAAAAAGGTTTTTGGCTGGATAAAATATTAGCTTTTTTCACAGAGTTCATTGTTTTTCTATACCATGACTTATTGAAAATGTTTGCGTGTATACTTATATAATATATATGTATATGTAAGTAAAAAATTTTAGCTACCATTTTTAGCCACAACGACTTTTTCAACTCTGTTTTAGGCCTTTTTTTAAAGGAATTTGGCTACCACTAAAAATGTTTCGCGGCAATTCTGTTCAGGACCTAAACATCCGTTCCCTGTTTACTATAAACAGTTTATAGCTTGTGACAGCCCAATTCAGGGCACTTAGAAGTAAAAAAAAATAAAGGGAACTGTGATTCCGCCGTTACATGCATTATTTGTTCGCACATGACAGTAACAAGCATTTCACTGCAATGGAAGCAAAACTAATACATTTTTGATAAACTATTTTATGGCCGTTATTATGTAATCATATATTCCTAATATGCTCAATATCTATAAGACGTTTGAATTCTTCCTGCATTTCAAGATGTACAAATCTAACAGAAACAAACCTACAGCTAACTAATACTCATTAAAACATACGAACAGAATCCAAAGAAAGGCGAAATAATCATACCAAATAAAATCAAACAAATTTTGCAGTTACATTAGTTTGGCAAATAGTTTGCATTTTCTTTCAAAAAGAACTTTTTATTACTCAACAGTACTTAATATGTATATACATAAATGGTTTTTATTTGAATCGTTTTATCTATGTATTAATTAATAAGTAATTAGTTCATAGCATTGCTTACATATTGAACTAAATTTATGTATCAATGTAAAAACTATGGTTTATTTCAATCTTTTCTTGTGCCATGACTTCATTGCATTCGGTTTGAACTGCTTATAAATTAGGGTGGTCCTTAAAAATAACAGCATTTGAACTTTGTATGGGTCCCCCCATGTACGTAGAATAAAATAAAGGCATCTACGAATATTTTAAAATTTTAAACAAATCTTAAGAGGCCGCTAGCAGAGTTTGAAAAGCTTTAATTTTTTTACTTCGCAAAAATTTGACAAAATGGGCATTTGAAATCTGATAAATTTGTCATATTATTCAAACTTATTCGTATAAATTCATAAAATCGCTGAGTTGGAGCTGCTCAAAGAGAAAATTTTGTCGAATTTTTGCGATTTAAAATACATACTTAAATGTTTTCATACTCTGACAGCTAATCTTAATTGTTCTTTCGCGGCCGTTTTAATTTCGTACATACCACAAAATAAAGGGGTGTCACAGGATGTTGGCATTTTAAAGACCACCCTATTATACATAGTAAACAAAAATTACATTTTACAATATGTAAATAAGTAATTCACTTTACATAAAGATGTGAGTGCTAATAATACATATTTGTTGGTATGTATGATTATTGGTGTGTGTACATATGAGTATGTATATTTGTGTACATACAAATTTATATGTATGCCTGTATGCTTTTGTGCCTTATTTAAATTGAATGTTGCACTATATTGCATTAACTATGTACTCACACGTATGCTTGTATATGCTTTGTTTGCGTAATAACTGCTTTTAATAACTAGAGTTAAGAGCTTGTTTTTTTAATACAATCATACATACATATATTGATTAGAACTTAGAATAATTCATGTATTGTACATTACTGGCTTATATGCACGTATGTAATATGTATGTTGGTTGTGGGATTTGTTGCAGTACATTTTATTAAAAAAGGTGTTCCTTTCATACATATTTGTTTGCTTTGCTTTTGGTACAGAGTTTTTTGTATTAAATTTCCTGCTTTGTTTTCACTTGTGTTTTGTATTTTTAACTTTTTAACATTTATTTTTAATAAATTTGCATTAATTTTTCGCGTACTTTTCAAAAACCTAATTAATTTTTCTTAATTAAAATCGTGCAAATATTAAAACAATTTTCCATCCTAGAAGTCATATGAATTGTATACAAAAAGGAAGCAAATAAGTTTTAAGTTTAAATACAAAAAGATATTCCATATTTAGCCTAATTTTCATAAAAATAAAATTGTTTTAGCAAACAACAAATTTGTTATGTCACAGCTACTTCAAATGACACTTTTATTTTCACTTAAATTTTAAAAAAAAGTTATATTGGTTTTGTTGCTGCTTTTGTGATATATTCCTTATACCGCATATTTCGTTCGCAGTTGTGCTACCTTTGTAGTTGTAGTTTGCTTTGTCACCACCACACCAAACCTGTAGGAAAAAAGTTTCGCGTGCCTGTAAAACACACGCCGCCAACCAACCAACCGCCCACCAACCATCAAATCTCGCTACCTCTTGCTCTCCATTCACATTTATACGCAATTTATCGCTCATCGGCGCTGGGCACCACCTCGACCACCGACACAGCCTCAGCCGTTGTTGTCGTCGATGTGGACGAGGAGGTAGTCGAAGCTGGTGACACATTGTCGGCGTTGTGTGCCACTGGCGGCTCCACAATGCTCGGCGGCAGCACGAAACTTTTTCCCACAAGTTGATCTCATTTGAGTCCCGT
This sequence comes from Rhagoletis zephyria, assembly GCF_001687245.7. Classification (NCBI taxonomy): domain Eukaryota; kingdom Metazoa; phylum Arthropoda; class Insecta; order Diptera; family Tephritidae; genus Rhagoletis; species Rhagoletis zephyria. The sequence goes on from NW_016158671.1 coordinate 67,117, forward strand.
ATCGCTGGACGGCGTCCATCGATCGAATTCAATACCCGAATCGGGTGACACACCGGTTGCCGCTTTCGCCAGTTGCGCCATATAGCCGCCCGTCTGCATGCATTTACAGTCTGTTGCAATGCAATTGCATGTGAATTTCGAACTTAAATCGCCGCCACAACGTCCAGCTGTTAGCGTATTAGCCAAACTCGTGTTGGCGGTGCAAGAGGGTATGCCGCTGCCACTACCGCCTCCGCCACTCTCATCCATCGCTGTACACTCATTGTCACCGCTGCCGCTGCTGCTGCCTTCACCACTATTACTGGCCGGACGCAGTTTTCGCTCGAATGAATGCAACTGCTCCATGAAATGGAAATTGGGTGCCACATCGGGCTTGCGATCGCGCACTAACGTGAATGCGTCATTCAGGCTGAGTGTGCGCGTTTGCATTAGATAGGCGAGCGTCACTGTAACAGAGCGGGATACGCCGGCTAGGCAGTGCACCAGCACGGCGGCATTGTTGGAGCGTGCCTCCTCTGCAAAAGGCGAAGAAGAAAATTCGTTTTTACAAGTCCTTGTCAATTTAAGTCGGAGTTACTTACCTATAAATCGTATGGCGTCTGGAAAATGCATGGCCAGATCTTGGGAATAGTGATCAGTAATAGGAATTTGTAAATACTGTATATCGCCTGAAGACTCGAAGACATTGGGAAGATCCGGTGTGACGTTTAAAACATACTGGAAAGGACGAAGAAAATGGCGGTTATAAGAAAACAATTTTACCATTCAAAAGATCAAGATATTTCTTAGTTCGTGAAGTACTATAATATCGCCTAAACTATGGGGAAATTGAGAAATCTGACAAATAGGAAGATTAGATCTACAATTCCGCTCCAAAGCCCTAGAGGGTAAAAAGTTCCATAATTCAAAACTTTAAAGTCAGTAGGACTCGAATAGTTGAGATGCAAATGGGTATTTTCTATGAATAATTAAAAACAGTACGCTTAGGTCTTTCTGTCCTTAAAATACTATGTTGGTATATATAGAAAATATGTTGAGACAGGGCGTTTTTGAATCGGCAGCTGAGATAGGGCATTTTTCAATCAAATCTTGAAATAGGGCGTTCTCGAAAAGTTTTCATTGCTAAAACCTTTGCTTGAAATATGCTGCAATGTCAGGCAACTTTACTTTCCGCCTGAGGTTCACTTCCCCCCGGCACCCACTCCAGTTACCATTTTATAGTCTACCATGAAAATGTATAGGGTCTTATTCCCTTGCGGCATCTCTCCTCCTCAATGGTTGTGCGAAGACTTCGTTCCCGTTTAAATCTGGGTGCCATGTAGTCCATGCTGACAGTGCTTCCCGCCCCAATTGAGCTGTGCCCAAAGTTTCTGAAATTTAGTTCCCCTATGGCCCTCAATCTACCTGAGAATAAGTCAATGGGCGGTTTTTTTCAAGAGTAGCCGTTAGAGTGGACATCAGTTCTCCCTGAACCTTCTCCATTAGCCCGAGGTATGGGATCTTTGTTGCGGCATTCCACCACACTAAGGCGCCATAGAGCAGTATTGGTCTGAATATTTCTGTGTAGAACCAATGCATCTGGACGTTACTCGCCTTTTTCACCATTTCCTCCATTACCTCAACGTTGCGCTTCCACAGCAGCGTACTGTCCAAGACTACTCTCAAATGCTTTGATCTTTAATTTACAGCTCAATGCTACTTAGCCCCGGGGGTCTCCACACTGGGACCGTATATTTTATTGTAAAGAACTAAGGGCGCTGTTCATTACTTTTCTGATAGTGTCTACGTACTTCCCTGTTACTACAACGGCTACGTCATCTGCATATGCCACTAGTGTGGGCGCTTTCCCCGCGAACTCCTTTAGAAATTTGTTGACCGCTAGTAGCTACAATAGTGGTTAGAGTACGCCACCTTGAGGTGTACCGCTGCACGCCCGTCTGGTTCCCCTACCATCATTCTCCTCCGCACTTATTTTCCTGTGGCAGGTTCTACGCCTCTTGATTCAATGCTATTCCTAATAGCTTCACTTGAGACATTATTTAAGGCATATTATTGCCATTCTAGAGCCTTTTCGATGTGTTGTACTAACGAGTGTAGCGCAGCCTCCGTGATCTTTCCCTTATTGTACGCATGTTGGGTGTTGGCCAAGATGCCTGGCGGCAGAATGTCACGGATGTGAATGTCAAAATTTTTTTTTTCGAATATTTTTAGGAAGAATGAGGTCAGACTTATGGGCCCTTATTTCTTAGAGAAAACTAGGTTGCTCTTGCCTGCCTAGGGTATAAATACAGCCCTTGCTTCCCTCCACAGATATGTTCCGGTAACATATCTCAGCCTCAAACAGTCCAAAAATATCGCATTCAGCTATGGTATTATAAGGTGGATAGCCTTCTGGAGCAAGACTGGAATTATTCCGTCTACTCCCGGGGATTTGCAGGGCTTAAATCTGTTGATTGTCCATTTTACTTTGGAACAAGTTCTGACGTTTAGCGGGATGCTACTAAGTATACCTCCCCCACTATCGAGGTCTGTCGAGTCCATGCTTCCCGGAAAGTGGGTTTTGATCAAGTCTTCTAGCGACTTCTTGCTTGAATTGGTCCATTCCCCGCAACTCTAACGTATAGGGCTAGATGCGCTTGGAATCTTGGTTAGAAGTTTCCTAAACCTGCCCACCTCGTTTGCTTCCTCTAAGTTCTCACAGAAGTCCTTCCAGGATTTGTTCTTTGCTTTCCGTTTTTTTTTTTGTTATATGAAATAAGTAAGTCTTTGTACTCCCCCAAGCAGAATGCATTATCGGCTACCTTGGCCAATTCCGAGCTTTATAGTACATCGCGTCTTCGTGATGCTAGCTCCCTATTCCACCAAGCAGGTTTAGATCTACGCTTAGTGTGCGAAAGAGAGCGGGATGCATTGCAAGCATTAATAAGGATCGATGTTAGTGTTATTTCTCCTTCGTCAATGTCAACCTTTGTGTTGTACCTGCGCGGCGTAGCCTTCATACCGTCTAGTATTTTCCTGCAGCGTTTCAAGAATTCTGAGGATCCTACTATTTCTTTTGGGATAGATCAAAATGTCGAAGCTTACGTATTAATTTGTGGTCAGAGAACGACGGGGCCTCAAGCACCCTCCAGTTATCTACTTTCGTACGATTAATCGTAAAGAGAGTTAGTTCAAGAACGTTCCCGGACGTGGGTCCAATTATAAGGAGCAAACAAGCAGTATAAAATGGTTTCCTTGGCGTTGTTTGTGGTATACCTTTTGCGTTAAAGCGGAAAAGTTTTATCTGGTATGGCCTTAAGCACTTCTAATGCAGACTTAGAGCCATAAAACAAATCTATAAATACTTGATACATTTTAGCAGCTAAAAATTTAAGTTTTTCTTGCAATCGCAAAATGCATGCACACTATTTCTTACCTTTATATTGTACTTTTGTAATGCGCGAGAATCACAACTATGCGATTCATTGCCAAGAAATAAGCCTGGAATGATCTCCACAGGTGCCTCATTGATATTGTGATGTGTTGTACTTTCACAGTCGGAAGATTCAGCGGAACTACTGCAGGCGGAATCTGAATGTGGCGTTGATATCCGCAAAGATCTGTGTTGCAAACGAAGTGAAAATAAAACGCAATAAAATGTCAGTTTTCCATTTAAACAAATAGTAATTTGAGCGCAAGATTTGCATAAAAACAAGGAAAAACTAACCTAAGTCCCATCAGTTGATCGGCCTGTGTGCTGTGACTAGATTCCATTTCTTTATTTTGTGCGCTATCATCCTCACACCATTCGGGGAATGCTTGACGGAAACTTGAGAAACCATCTGAAATGACAGTGAAATAAGAAATTGTAAGTCAAACACACACTTTTATTTATTAATTTTTTTTTCTTTAATATTTAAGTGCATTCAATTACAAGTCGGTTTGAGTTACTAAAATTTCGCGTAATTAATAACTTGAGCCAAATGTGAAAGTCCCAATTATTATTTGGAATACATAGTTCCTGCATTGTAATCATCATAAGTGTTAAGTTTTTGTGTGCTATTTAATTAATAAAGTGAATAAGTGGCGTTGACGTCATTTTCTGTGCATTCCATTCAACCCACTGACCTTTTGAGTTTTCTATATTTGCATTTCCGCCAACGAATAACCAGCATTCAAGACACCCACAAACGAAAAACAATGCTCCCACATGCTACAGTTCAACAGAAATTTTTACGAATATATACGATTATAAGTGAGTTTGCATGTACATAAGCTATGGCTACCCAGCCAGCAAATAGAGCTGGAACTACAATTGGGTTGCAAGCTACAACTTCCTTCCGATAACAACATCGAAATGCATGCCGCATAAAAAAATCGATAATAATAACGGAAGTGATATCGATATTTATATCTTGTAGGAAAGCGATAGAGCATCACAGTAGTAGAATTCATCCATAGTATGTATATTAGTTGCGTTCGATAACAAAATTAGCCAACACCAGCCAACAATCAAAATCAAGAGAGTAAGCGAAAATTCTCTCCCAAAGAGATGAAAAAGCAAAAAAGTAAACAAACAGGAAATTAGCCATTACTTGCAAAAAGCGGAAGAAGAAGACACACCAGCTGACTTTGTTTATGTTTTATTTGTAAACAACCTGAAATTCATGTTGCCTCCATAGAAGAAAAAAGGAAAGTGAACGTTCAATGTTCGCTAGGAACATTTCTAGAAGTAAAAACTAGTTGGCGCTATCATAAAGTCACATAGCAGGCAGCCAAAAAGCATAAAATACCAAAACTCGGAAAATGCAATTTTGTTTGTTTACAGAAATTGCAACCATATGTTTTGTGATCATATGTTTTCGTGTTGGATAATTTTTGCTGACTAAAATTTTGCCAGTAAAAAATGAACGCTTCTTTTGCATCAAAATGAACGCTTGCTCTGTAAATTTTTGTGTGTCGGATAATTTTTTGTCGTTATCGAACGCCATCCAGTAAAAATTTGGAAAAACTATTACAAATTTTTGACTTGTCGAACGCACCTATTGTTAATTACAATAGCATCCAGAAATATATCGATAATCTAAAAATTGTTAACAATCCGAAAAATGAAAAATATGTAAGTAAGCATTTGCGCCGCACTGTGGAAGAATGTGGAGCTTTGGATGAGCATTTAAAAAAAATTTAAAGTAATTTAAATGCAAATATTTATACCGTCAAAAGAGGTTTATAGGGGTTCCAAAAACGGCCGCTGGGTGCGCTATGATGCAAAAAACATGGAACTAATATGAGGGAATAATGCAAATATTGTTTCACAACAATGTTCATTCATGTTTTTTTTTGCACCCAGCGACCGTTTTTGGGAAAAATGAATGGCAAAAATTAATTGTGGATTCAGATAAACAATAATAATAATAATAGATTGGCGCTTACACATAGGCTAGTGTTTGGCCGAGCTTCTCCTCCGATTTGTGGCGTGCGCCTTGATGTTGTCACACAAAGCGGGGACCTACAGTTTTACGCCGACCCCAAACGGCGATTGTATTTTTATGGGAAGCTGTTTTTCATGCCAGAAATGCACTCGGAGGTTTGCCATTGCCTGCCGAGGGACGACCGCTGTTTCTTTTGACGTAGAATACGTCTTACCTTAAGGTATGGGGGCTATGTTCAAATGTTGTAGTTGTAATTTTTAGAGCTTCACAAAAACGCTTATTGCACGAGAACTAATAA
>NW_016158671.1:72957-87363 GCF_001687245.7 Rhagoletis zephyria
TTATCGAAATTGATATCGATACTGTTATTGATTTTGCTATCGATATTTTCGGAACTTATCGATATAATGGTCGATATTTTTATCGATTTTGTTATCGATATTTTGATTGATTTTGTTATGGATTTTGTTATCCACGTTGTTATCGATTTTATTATCGATTATTTAACGATATTTTTATCGATTTTGTTATCGATTTTGCTATCGATTTTGTTGTCGATATTTTTATCGATTTTGTCATCAATACTTTTATCGGTTTTGTTACCGATATTTTTAATCGATTTTGCTATCGATATTGTTATCGCTTTTGTTATCGATATTTTTATCAGTTTTACTATCGATATTTTTATCGATTTTGCTATCGATGTTGTTATCACTTTTGATGTCGATATACTTGTCGATTTTGTTATCGACTTTGTAATCGATTTTGTAATCCATTTTTTGATAGATCTCGTAATCGATATTTTTATTAATTTTGTTATATTTTTATCGATTTTGTTATCGAGTTTGCTATCGATTTTGTTATCGATATTATTATCGATTTTGATATCGATATTGATATCGATTTTTTATCGATATTACTATCGCTTTTGTTATCGATATTTTTTTCTTCGTGTGTGCTTTCGTTTTTGACTTGGATATGCTCTTAACCATACGACGTATTCTACGTTTAAATTTAGCGGCTGTATCTCCGATGCAGCCTGCAGACCAAGACGAAGGCGCTGGACTGTTCCTTTTTTCTATATTTTTTTGCAACGTTGCTTTGACCAGGGCTTGAACCTAGGTGCTGCGGAGTGGAAGCGCGCACTGCTTACCACTACACCACCAGTTTTGTAAGCACTATCCATAGTTTTCACTCATACATACATTATTCAGTAACATAAATATTTCAGAGCGCAGATGCGCCAAAAACCGTTGATAAACTTTTGTTTCTTAACAAAAATATAGACATATTTTAGAAATTATGATCTCATTTTCAATAAAAGTTGTTATGTTTAATTTTTGGACTTTTTTAATCAAAATTATCGATAGTACTATCGACAGTCTCGACATTTTCGATAGTATCGAAACTTACGAAACTATCGATGGCCGTTGGCAGTAGTTTCCCAGATCTACATGTCTGTCCTCCGCCCGTCTGTCCGTGTACACGATGACTCGAGAAAAAATTGAGATATGAGTTACGATTGAAAATGGGCAAAATCGGACAATAGCCACGACTACTTCCCATATAACGGTATTTTCTAAATATGCAAAAACTATTTATTATTATTATGAAATTTTTGGAAAATGGGAGTGGCCCCGCCCACTTATGCTGCGATGCTCTATCTCTGAAGTCCCTTTACCAATCCCCACTTAACTCGGTACGTTAATCTACCTTGGCTCAAAAAGGCGATATGTTGAAAATTTTGGAAATCGGACTTAAGTTACCGCCAAAGTTTTGCCGGAACTTATACTTCTTCACTTGTTTTAGTATAAATAACACTTGTAAAGTAAAAAATTTAAATTTTTTGTATGGGTGGCATATACCATGCATCATACTGGCGAGTCGGTTTGGAAGTGTTTGTGAAACTAAATACAAGTATGTGTTAGTTATACCGACATGACTCTTGGTATGACTCTGAATGATTCAACTGTGTGTAGTCGAAGGCGAGTCAACACGTACACAAATGACTCGCAAGTCAGACGCACCGTGTATGCCGCCTATTAGCTTCTTAAACTTCAATTATTGGACAATATGTATACACATATGTAAGTATGTATGTATGTATGTCACTTGTGTTCCACACCCACATTTTAAAAGCTCAGTTAGTCTAGACTTTTAATTTCCGTAACTTAACTTAACTTAATATTTTGGCCAACCTGTTATATGATTTTCGTTTTTGCATTTTTTAAATAAGTATAAATGAACGTAAACACATTTGTTTGCATGCATTTTTTGATATGGCATTTTAAGTGACAAACTGCCAAAGAGCTAAGTCTAGACTAACGGAGCTTTAAACCCTTAGAAAAAGGCAGCTAAGTTCTGTTCAGTAAAAATACAGATCACTGCCGCTCAGACTCTGCGACCAAACGCTATTGGGCTGACATCATTTGCGAACGTTTAAGAAGTACATACTAACTACATATATACATACATACATACATATGAAGTATAATTTCATTGTATACAATATATTTACATATGTGTGGCTCATGCTTTTGAGCTATTAGGATGCGCTTGTGTGCTGACCGTTTTGCTTTTTTGAAAACCGAATTTGAATGAAATCACGCCAACAATCCATGTCTGAATATAGGCACGTATGCACTTGTAGAATAAATAAGTAAAAAAAAAAACAAACGAGCTGAAACTCGATGCTAAATTAGCGTAAATAGAATTACAATCAATTGTTGTTATTTTTTTAATGTTTTTGAGTATTATTGTTTTTAATAATAAAGCGTGCAAAAAACGCGTTTGCTTTGAGCCATGAACACGCCCTGTGGGGAAAATCTCTAGTTCTGAACTGGTGCGCTTCTAGTACATTTAGACCCACTACTGGTTCGCGATAAATCTCTTTTGCATGCAAGCAACTGGCGAATTTAACATGCCGATGTCCTAGGAAGTGTCAATTGCCCCCCGCTGCATCCCTTTTTCGATAGTTGCGAACTAGTCCTAAATTCTATAGTTCCGAACCAGTTCTGAAATCGACAGACGAAAGAAAAAAGTATCATGATTTTTCAATCTTTTTGGTACTTCCAAATTTGCGATTTTAAGTTATTTTGGAAGAAATGTTTTTTCAATTTGAAATTAAATTTGTTTGAATGATTGCAAGAAATGTACGTTTACATACCTTTAGCTGTAGCTGAGTTTGCAGAGGTGCTCGCTGTTATTTTTTAGATTCCAGACGGTCCCAAGATGTTGAAATATTAAAACAAATTTTAGTTTGTATTACCAAGCTATGAAAAAGCATCTGCGAAGCGCAGAATAGAAGCGTATTTGAACGAAAAAGCCGCCGAACACATATCTACGTAAAGTAAACAAGCCCCCCGCTGCATCCCTTATTCGATAGTTCCGCATTAGTTCTAAATTCGACAAATAAGATCTAGTTCGTTCTGCATCCCCTTTTCTATAGTTCCGAACCATTTCTAAATTCGTCACTTTAGATATCGATTTCTAGTGAAAAAAAACTGAAAAAATTTAGTTTTTTAAAAGTACCACTTTTTGCCGATTTTAGACTGGTGGGGATTTAGTTCATATCGGACTAGTTCCTTTTTGGCGATAAAGACCTAGTACGGAACTAGAAATTTGATTCACTAGTCCGCGGTTTCCCTGCAGGGCGCCCATTGAGCAGCGAATGCATGTATATATACATACATATATGTATGTATGTATATAGATTTAAGCATGTAGATTTGTTTATATGAGTAAGCGCGTATGTGCTCATGTACGAGCAAACTTTTAGATAATCGCTAACTCGCTCATTCGCACATTGAAAGTAATTTTAGCGGTAAAGCGGCTTGTTAGCACGCTAGCCAGTTAGTCGGTGGGTCAGTTTTACATACATATGACCACCAACCACCCATCTACTAGTATTTATTGCCGCCCGTCCAGCGGTCTCATTCACAAACTACCGCTCACGTTGCAGCGTGAAATTTGCAGTTGCGTTGTTTTGTGTTTTTTTTCTACGCCTTTTACACTTTGCATTGAAAATTTTTTTTTAACAGGTATGTATGTATGTATTCTATTGTTTTCATTCACCGATTTGATGTTGGGAATGCGTCATAGCCAGGTTTCATTGAATAAGTTTTATTTTGCTAATGGCGTCACTAAAAGTAGCTATGTACATACATCAGGGTGGTAAACAAATAAATAAATAAATTCCAAAAGAGCATGGAAATTAAAGAAATCTGTTTCTTCACCATTTAACCATGCCGCCGGGGCTTTGAAGTTTTCAACACAGTATTTCATATGGAGAAAATACATTTTTTCATAGAATTGGCATAAAATTGCTAAAAACAAATATTTTTTTGATCTAATGGAAATATTTCCTTTGAGAAATCTTCAAACAGTAGAGTTATATGCATATTTAATTGTACTAAAATTTATTGGGCTATAAAATTGCATACGTAAATTTCAGTATACTGCACTTCATTGTATACACTAAAACTTATTGGGCACTAAAATTTTTCTATAAATTAAAAAAATAAATTAATTAAATAGAACATTTCAAAAAATTATTAGTTTTTGGTGTGCATTTTTTCGTTTAAGTGGCACCCTATTATTGTTTTCAACCAGTTATTATTATGTAACGTTCATTAATAGGAAGACGAGAATAGATTTTCTTCAAAATTGTTACTTTCTGTGCACTTTGCACTAAACAAGTTAATTTACCTAAACAAATAAATATTTTAAAAAGTAGTTGCTTAAACCAATTAAGAATTTAATTATCTTTCAATTAAAAAAAATTAAAATCCGTCTAAAATTGTAGGCCTTTTTGAATAGTAAATTTTGCGTTTGCATCACTTAACCCATTTCAAAAACAAAAAAAAACGGTCACTTCGTGTAAAAACCTGTAAAACTGTCAAATAACAAAATTACTCTCTTGAAAAAGAGGAGCGAGAGCGAAACAGTAAAAGTCACCTGGAATGCGAAAAACCACTTCTCCTGTAACCACTTCCATTTTTTAACATATGTAAGGTGTGTTTTTGTTTACAAATGCAACCTTGCCTATTGTTTGACACTTTTCATGAACTTGTAGGAAGACAAACTTTGGACTAACACCTGCAAGTTTTGACTGAGAGAGAGTGCAAGGTACTCTCACAAAAGTGCTTTGACTTACAGGTTTTTTGGCACCTGGAACGTTTTCTTGTAAAAAAAAACTGCAAATCGTGAATATCTCTTTCTTCGTAGAGATTTTTTTGGGGCGATTTTATCCGGGAGATTTATGTTGCGGGGGATTTTGTCCGAGACATTTTTGTCGCGGAGATTTTTTGTGCAGGAGATTTGGTCCGGTTGATTTTAGGCCGGAGGAATAAGTCCGATCACCACCGTGAGCACCTGGAACGCAACTTTTATTTTCTATTTTCTATAATTCTGTGGGGTAACAGCAAGAAAATTCAAAAAATTTGATTTGCCTGTGTATTTTTGTACCACCCTAATGCACATATCTATTGGCACATTTCAATTCACAATTACTGCTTCAGCGCAACGTTGGTGGCATCATCGCTGGCTTTGTAGTTCTTTGGTGTTGTATTTTGTTTTTTTTTTGCTATGCATAGGTTGTATGTATATTTTGCTTTCACTTCCGCTTGCACCGGAAGTGCGCGCCACCCACACAAATGTGCCCCATTGAGAATACAAATGAAGACATATGTACATATCTGTACATGTGTTTTTACAAGCGGATCATGTACTGGCGCTTATTTGTTTATCTGTTCAAAGAAATAGCAGAAGAACAGTTTTTTTATTTCAATTTAGCAATTTCTATATAAACAATTTACCCAAATAATACTTTCCTGTGAATTGAGCGATTTTATTTGTATGCTTATAAAAATCTGTGTAAGTATTTTTCATGTTCGCTTAAGAAATTTCCTGGCTACTTAAATAAATAACTGTGGCTAAGCTCCCTGTTCCAGCAAATAAGTAGGTATGTACAAACAACATACCAAATTTACGCCGGAAATGACATCAGTCGGACACATTTTCCTTAACGGTATTATGACATACATAGTTATTGTTTTTGTGCATAGACCATAGATGTCCATACGGAAGTGTACTTACATATAGTACTATGGGAAAATATTACTGGAATTTCATATCTGAAATTCGAATCGACGCGACAAATAACTAATTTCAGCGTTTAAGGATAGCCGAACCTTTTACACCGCAATTAAGCAAAGCAATTTGGCTTTGAGCGATACAAGACCTAGCCTTGCCTCCATTTGGCGCAACTTTTACTAATTCTGAAAGCGAATATTTCACATATCATAAAAATGCCAGCAGAGCACTGAAAACTTCTTCGGCCCATCTTATACGATGTCCTAGGAAGTGTCAGTTATCCTCCGCTGCATCCCTTTTCCGAACTAGTTCTAAGTTCTATAGTTCCAAAACAGTTCTAAAATCGACAGATGAAAGAAAAAAGTGTCATGATTTTTTAATCTTTTTGGTTCTTCCGTGTGTGCGATTTAAATTATTTTCAACGAAATGTGTTTTCAATTTGAAATTAAATTTGTTTGAATGGTTGTAAGAAATGTACGTTTACATACCTTTGGCTGTAGCTGAGTGGCTGTTAGATTCCAGAAGATTCCAAGATGTTAAAATATTAACACAAACTTTTGTGCTATGAAAAAGCATCTGCGAAGTGCACAATGGAAGCGTATTTGACCGAAAAAGCCGCCGAACACATATCTAAGTATGTAAAGTAAACAAGCCCTCCGCTGCATCTCTTTTTTGATAGTTCCTAACAAGTTCTAAATTCGACAGATAAGATCTAGTTCGCTCTGTATTCCTTTTTCCATAGTTCTGAACCTGTTCTGAAATCGATACCTTAGATGTACAGTAAAACCCGCTTAAGTACCTCACGAAAAATGTCAGCTTAAAAGAACCCGCTTAAGTACCTCGATGCGGGTACTTAAGCGAACATAATTATTGATGTAGATACATCGTCTTGTTAACTTGCATAAATATGTAAATCCTTGATTAAAACATCAAGATTTAATGAAGTATACGTAGTTTAAAACCATGATCGTAGCATTATTTAAACAGATAAACAAATAAAGAAAATTATAAAAAAAAAAACGATAAAGCAATGGTATGTAATTTTCACAAAAATTAGATCGTTCAGAAGGTATTGATTATACATATTTATAGTATAAATATACCATATAAACCTAAGCTTACAATTTTGTGGAACACTTAAAAAAATCATCAAAATTTTAAACTTTTTTCGCAGAAGGGTGTTTTTGAGTATACAGTTTTATTGCCCATTCAATTTTAGTGTAATAATGTGTAAGTTTCAAGTGGCTAAACATTACTGTTGATTTTATGTAAGTATTTTAAGGAATCTTAAAAGAGCACTTAAAAGGGGAAAATTATAAGTAAAGAATAAAATGGGGTACGAAAAATTAAGGTACTTAGGTAGGTGCACAAAAATGTTGCTTAGTTAAGCGGGTTATGTACTTGAGCAGGGAGGTACTTAAGCGGCGTTCACTGTAGATTTCTAATGGAAAAAGTGAAATAAAATAGTTGCTTAAAAGTACCACATTTCGCTGATTTCGAACCGGGGGGGATCTAGTTAGTATCGGGCTGGTTCGTTTTTGGCAATAAATAACTAGAAATTTGATTCACTAGTTCGAGGTTTCCGTGCAGGGCATTTATCAAAAAGCGGACCGCATATAGTCAGTGGAGTGGGTCGCGATTGTGGTAATAGAGGTTTCGAAAGGAAAATCATTCGCTTTCAAATACTTGGTGCTATGAATTTGTATAAGTCCTTGTCACCTTTCGAATCGTTTTCAGTTTTTAACCGCAATACAGAGCGGACTCCCGGTTGAAGGCGGACTTAGCTTTACTTGGCATTTCCAATTGGGGTCAGTTGAAGGAGAGCACCTCACCGAAGACAACTACACATTCGCTCCCATCCAACTTCGACACTTTTGTAGATGAATAGGTTCAGATGACTATGATTTCAAATTCTAAATACACTCCACCCAGTCCTTCCTTAAGGGCACATGGTATAGGTGAAGGAGAGGTGGATTCGGTTCAGAATAAGCTTGAATATTCTTAGGATTCCGAAGTATGCCCATTCTGGGAAGTAAAACTGGCCTAGCATTGAGTTCAAGAGTAGTTGCGGTTCAAGTGCCCAACTTATTCGCTCCAACAACCAAGGACACCATACAGTAAAACGGGTTTAATTATGGTTTCATAGAGTGAATAAACCACCACTTCGACGGGAGGTCCATCGCTCCTCTGCAACATTACATATATGGCTACCGACCCCTTATTTACCCTTTAGACGGTGTTCGGCTCTCAGGGAACCTATATGGTTAGGTATATACTTCACGCTGCCCGAGAGCATTAAAGGAAAGAAATACTATGAAAAGCTTGGCCTCATCTGAACACTGCAAAATTTATATCATACTTAAGGCTTAAGAATTCAACTAAAATATTTCGAACTAATAGCACGCTCACTCAATACAAATTGGAGTAGAAGTTCAGCAACTTTATAAGAAAAATAAAAATAAATACGAAAGCGAAAGAGATGAAAAAAGAGAAAATATTGTGGCAAATATGCGGGAGCTATTGAGCTTGAATGAGATGTTCAAACATTGTTACGCCGCAAAAACAAAAAACACCTTTTGAAATGACAAATATGTAGTTCTCAACAGTCGCTTATGAAATATGCGCTCCAAAGAAATAAACATTCTGTTAGGTGAAATNCGCGAAAGAGATGAAAAAAGAGAAAATATTGTGGCAAATATGCGGGAGCTATTGAGCTTGAATGAGATGTTCAAACAATGTTACGCCGCAAAAACAAAAAACACCTTTTGAAATGACAAATATGTAGTTCTCAACAGACGCTTATGAAATATGCGCTCCAAAGAAATAAACATTCTGTTAGGTGAAATACTCGTAATTTGAAAACAACGCGCGGCTCGTCGTGCGGCTGCATGGTAAAAACAAATTTGCGCTGCTTCGGAGACACGCAGTCACCAAACCGGATTTTGAGTTCAACGCAAAAAAAAAAATTATAATAGCCAGATAATGAAAAAAAAGAATAAACATAAAAATATGTGCCATAAACGGCAAACAACAACGCCTACGGAAGCAACAACAACAACAAAGAAAAAAAATATATACCTAGTGTATGAATAGCGAGAACTAGCGCAAAAAGAGAAAAAACACAAAAAACACTTAAGCCCACACAAAAAATAGCTACTGAATATCGTAGACAGCGGTTGACTTGACAATACTCTATTTGTATATTTGTAAAAATATTTATGCANACCTACGGAAGCAACAACAACAACAAAGAAAAAAATATATACCTAGTGTATGAATAGCGAGAACTAGCGCAAAAAGAGAAAAAACACAAAAAACACTTAAGCCCACACAAAAAATAGCTACTGAATATCGTAGACAGCGGTTGACTTGACAATACTCTATTTGTATATTTGTAAAAATATTTATGCATGTACATTGGGGTGCATCAATCTCCACGCCAAAAAAGTAACAACAATAAAAAATCGCACCGATTTGAAAATACTTACAAAAATGTCAAGGTTTTGATTCCGTCAATAAAATTTTCGAAACTTTTTTATGCAGACCTTTTAAGTTTAAACGCTTCTATAAACTAAGGTGATATTTTGGAAAATATATTTTTAAAAACCAATTTTATTGAGGAAACATTTCATTTTTGGAGTTATTTTGAATTCGGTCCACCTCACGTAAATCTTAAAATTTTTCGGAAATATTTTCGTGGGTGACTTAAAATATAATAAAAATTACAATTTCGGTGGAAAACCCGCAACTTTCTTTGGTGAGGCATACTAATGCACGTACATACATATGTATATTGGTCGGTATGCATATTTTCACATCGGTGATTGCTCGTGACAATGTGTGGGGGTACTGTCAGCTTTATCATTATCTCACTGTATAAGTACAAATGTATATACATACATACCCACATACATACATAAGTACTTAACTAGTTGTGCTCTGTTAAGCAGAATTGCATGTGAAGTGTAGCAAACTGCACGCCCCCCTGCCGCCTGTACGCATCCCACACTCTGATCCAACGATTTGTGACCCTAAAGCTGATGCCACATAAAACTTTTGCTTCGCTTTACGTGACAGATTCGCTTTGACAGATAAGATGAATTGTATGAAAATGCACAAAGCATGCCACATAAATCGTTGAAGCTGCAGCGCGAAGCGAAAAGATGGCCAACTCCCATCTTTTTGCGCGCTTTGACAATCAGCCGGTTTAATATTTATATTTTGTTTCGTCCAAATTCGGGTTTTCATGCAGAAACATAAAACTTAATTACATTGCTGATAATTTTAAAGCAAAATATATAAAATCCACAGCAACTTTTACCGAGTAAAACAGCGGTACAAAATTGCTTTCTTGGCGTTCATTGTGGCATACCTTTTGCGTCTGGCGCTTTGCTGGCAAAGTTATAAATGTCACGCAAAGCTACAAAGTTTTATCTGGCATCAGCTTAACGCGTCAGTAGCTTTGTTGAGCAGCTATGCAGCTGAGATGAGGAAAGCTGGTTGTATCATTCAACAAATTTCGAGTGCTGGAAAATTCAATTTGTTTCCCACTACTAACATATGTATATGTACATACTACATATATACATACATACATATATACGTAGAAAGATATTTCTTCTCTCCTCTTGCCCCTTCTCATATTTCAATCCACAGCTTTTTAGTACTTGCAACCGAATTTTACTACAAATTTCTTTTAGGAAACGCAAAGCCTTTACAAATATTTTTGTAAAAATGTATGCCTTTTTTGCATTTTGTGCATGCCTCCATGTATGTGCATATGTACATACATATCGTCGGCATATTAGTTATCTACCTACTTAAATGCAACAATTGGGAGGAAGTGAGTAGAGTATGCTTGCTTAGCGGTATTGTTGCGTGGCAATTTCTTTTTCGGCGTGTGTGTGATGGTGTGCACAAAACGAATAACGCTGATAAAAGCTATAATTTCATACAGACAGCGGAAATACTCACAATTTCAGAGTTTATTGTGTTGCGAGAGCAGGTAAATTCATACTACTTAATGCTGATTGCCATGGGTTAATTTTTTATGAATTCACTTATTTAAAAATAATAGTACATAATAATATGTATGTACATACTAGGGAAATACATATACATACATATAAAGCTTTGAAGCAACAAAAAATAATATCTTTTTGAACAAACTTTAATTAAAAATTGTTTCAGTTGAATAACTCAGTCAGTTTTCAATAGATTTTTTTTTTTGAATAAAAAAATTCGTTTTAGTCGATATTTAACATAATTTTTGAAAGAATTCAAGACTAGTATGACTGCTTTAAAAAATAGTGCTTGAAAGTCGACAAAATTTAAAAGTTGCGAAAAATTAAAAAAATGTATTCACTGTGCAAAAATACACATATCTGTTAAATTTTATAAATTGACAAATATACCATTGGAAAGGTCTAAGTTCTTCTTGCTTAAACCCGTCATAAACTGAAGATCGGTTGATAGCCAACTAAATTACTGGCCTCTAAGTGCGCAGATGTACGAAAACCCGGTTTTTTTAAACCGAAGTTCGAGATTTTGGCAAAATCTCCACAAGAGCTATAAGCAATATGACATCTTCTTCTTCTTATTTGACGTTTTGGCCCTAGACCAAAAAGCTGAGCCAGTTGCACATATCCTTTGAGGATTTGTGCCAGTTGTTCAACCCTTATTCGAACACGAACTTAGCTCTTCCATTGTGTTCATGGGCGCCCTTGCTTTCGTTGTTCGCCCATGGGTGCGGAGTCGAAGGATCTTTTCAAAGGAGCGTTGCCATCCATGCGTACAACATGTTCAAGCCAGCGTAATCGTTGTATTTTTCTGCGCTTAACTATGTCCATGTCGTTAAAAAGCTCGTACGGTTCGCCATTCCATTTTCTTCGGTACTCGTCGCCCAGACGAACAGGGCCATAGATCTTGTGCAGAATAGATCTTTCGAAAGGCTCCAGGGCATTCTCATCTTTGTTAGACATCGTCCATGTTTATGCGTCATATGAAAGGACGGGCGTGGTGAGAGATTTTAAGAGCGTGACTTTTGTTCGTCGAGAGGGGGCTCTGCTTTTCAATTGCCTACCGAGCCTGATGTAACAACTGTTGGCAAGCTTTAATCTTTGCTTTACCTCCAGACTGACATTATTGGTGGTGTTTATGCTGGATTCTAGGAAAACAAAGTCCTTTACTAAACCCAAGTTATGACTGCCAACAATGACGTATGTATGTCCCAATACGCGAGGACTTTTTATGCGTTAGAGAGCGGTTACCCACGAACGTGCACGTAGCGTAGCGTAGAAGTACGTAGAAACATATCAAGTTTGCTGTTGATAGAAAGGGAGAGAAGCAACGTCTAGGTCACGGTCATGCGGTGATGAGTTTTTGTTAACACGCAGATCCCAAAAGATAGATCGTGTTAGCTGACACATTCTCCGTTTTAACGTCCGTGGGTAACTGTGCTTTCCCTAATCTTTCCTAAGAGACAAAAGATCGTTACTTTCAAGGTGAATTCTTTAGGAAAGTGTAAATCAAAAACAAATTTCAACAAATTGTGGACGAGTTTGATCTAAAAAACAGGACTGACTTAATAATATAGGTTTTTTCATGATAAAATCATAGCAAGGTAGAACCGTTCTCTCAAATTGTCGGCCATGACTTTTTTTTGAAGTTTGCCAGCATTTTAAAATCATATAAAATTGAAAATAAAAAATTGAAATTGTTCGAAATTGTTGTTGCTTGAGATTGAAAATGAAAATGTGTGTGTGAGTTTGTGAGTAAATTTAAAAATTTAAAATGTTTGGAAACGTCAAGAATTTTAAAAGTAACTCTCAGCGGTTCTACCTTACTATATTTTTATCATGGGTTTTTTAATGTCGATTTCAAGTATGCTTATAAAACTTCAGCGCGTAAAAAAAACAAAAAAATGTTGTAGTATCGAAAAATGAGACTTCAAAGTAATAAAATTATAGTTTAAAAACTAAAACCTCGCTATTATAATTTGCATTCGTACTGTGATCAGGTATGAGAATAGAAATCGCTGCATCTTTTAGGCGTATCCATATTACATAGTTACATCCCGAGCTAATAAAAGGGAGGTAAAAAAAAGATAATTTAGACGTGGTTTTTCGTGAGCTATTTTCTAAGTAATCATGCAAAGTCTACTGAGAAAATCGTCAAGATCGGTGCTGTATTGTCTGTATGCCCTATACCACTGATTGATACAAGTTTATGCGATATATGTAACTCCTTTATTTAGGCAGCTAAGCACATTAAATTGTGTTATCGCTTTACATACCGATCACACACTGCAGTGAAAATCACTTAGATTGGTGCTTTAAAAGTAGATATATATTCCATACCACTGATTTTGTAGATATGACTTTTAATATACATATGTATGTAACTCCTCTATCTATGTATGCTGTGGATATAAAAATTTTGTTTAGCTCCCGAACAACTAGTTTCAAATGCAGTAATCTGTTAAAAGTAAAATTTTCTGATGTTCGTGAAAGTTATGAAGCCATCGGCATAGCCGAAGACAGCACTGCTCTTACTTGTTTAATGCCCATATCAGAGTGTCCAGATTTGTCGACGTTTTTTTGGATATTTGCGCGTAAAAATTTAGGAAACCGCCATTGGCGATTTTTGACGGTTTTTTCCAATTATAAAAATATACAAAACTTAATTTTCCACGATAATTTTACAGAAGAGGCTATTGAACTGCGTGATAAACTTGACTTAAGAAGACTGTCAAAAATGTTTAATCACCGTAATCGAAGAACTTTTGGAACGATTACCTAGTCAATTAAATACTTTTAAAAAAGCTTTGATTTTGTCACCAGAAAAGAGTGTGAATCACAAGAGGGCGAGTTTCAGGGACCCGCCAATTCACTATTTGACTTTGAAGGAAAGAAAAGCAGCGGAAACTGAATATTTAAATCTTTTAACTTTCCCATGGAATAACTTTTCTCAGAACCATTCCATCCGATTCTGAAGAATTTTGGATAATTGCCCACAGAGTGAAAACCGCAAAGGCAATAAAATGTTTGGAAATATAAGTATACTGCCCTACTCATATGCTTTGTTGAGCGCGTTTTTTCCGTAATGAATTCAACAAAAACTAAGATTCGAAATAAGATGAGTTTGGAAAGCCTTAATTCAATAGTTCGAATAAAGTGTTATATGAAAGCTAATAGTTTCTGCTGCAACACGTTACCAATATCAAACAGTATGTTATCAAGGTCGAATAGCTCAATATATAACAACAACAGAAGTGTAAATCATTCAGATACTATAGGTGATTTTGAAGAAATCGTGGAAATAGCTGATCTCGCTTTATTATAGCTGCTTATTTAATTTTTAGCGCCGAGCTCTTAAAAGCAGATTCTGCGATTAGTCAATTAATATGAGTTATAATAAATTTAATAATTGCGCAGCCCTATTGTAAAATTTGTTGAAACAAATATTCTTAAAAAGTATGCGTATTTTTTAAAGAAAATTGTTTGTACATCAGTATTATATAAGTGATTTGCCTTATTTATTATTAAAGGTATTACATTAGTTTTTGGTTTTAAAAACTATGTTATAACAAGATCTCATTTTTAAAATAAAAGTTTAGTTAAATCGATCTCAAGACTTTTACTTAAAAAAAAAAA
>NW_016158671.1:89726-97709 GCF_001687245.7 Rhagoletis zephyria
CGAACCGAACACTGATTTTGGTAATAAAATTCAATGATTTGCAAGCGTTGCTCGTTAGTAAGTCTATTCATGATGAAATGTCAAAGCATACTGAGCATCTTTCTCTTTGACACCATGTCTGAAATCCCACGTGATCTGTCAAATACTAATGCATGAAAATCCTAACCTCAAAAAAATCACCCGTTATTACAACAACGACGTTGACCGAAAAAGGTTCTAAAACGATTTATTTCGAAATAATTTTGTGGAGGGCTGCCACCTCTTAGAAAGCTTAAATCAGTATAATCAACAAGTTAAATGAAACATCTGTATAAAAGTATAGAACGAGAGGGTTTTAAAAAAGCTTGAAGCTTTTGTTAAGAGGGTTGCCACCTATTTTGGAGTTCAGATTCAATTTAATTAACAAGTTAAATGAAATATTTTATATGGCCATCAAATCAACGAGAGGTTTAAGAAAGCTTCGTTTCGAGAACATTTTAAAAAAGATTTGCCACCTTTAAAAACTCAATTTAACTAACAAGTTAAATGAAATATTGTAATAGGGGTATCAAACGAGATTGGATTAAGAAAGCTCTATTTGGAAAATAGTTTTGACTAATAGCGTTTTCTTTTCTCAAAAAAGTTCTGCCCTTTTATACAGGAACTCTTGCCTCTCGTTGCCCTGAAACCTCAGAAAATGTTGCGTTCTTTATATGAGTATGAAACAAAAATTATACTACTCCATTACAATTTATTTATAGAACTTAATAAAGCTGAATTTAATTCAGGTAAATTGATAAGATAAGGTAAATTTTGCTTTAACATAAGTAAAATACATATATTTGAAGAAGGTGCGCGATATGTAGACTCAAGTTCTAGAATATATATTAAATAGCTTCGAAAATGCACCAACTACCACCCGCATTCATAAAGAATAAAGAATTCTTCATAAATCGAAAATTTGTCCTAAAATCTCACTTCATAAACCACTTTAAATCTATCTTATTTTGTATGAATGAGGCCATCAAAGTTTTGAGAGGGAGTAGGAACACATAAATACTTTTAAGCAAATAAACACGCCGGGTATTTGCTAATATTTATGTACCTACATAAAATCCTAACAAAATCAGTGAGCCATTAAGGGGGAGAAAAATTATGGGCCCAAGCACGTCGTAATTTTCCATAACAAGCGTTAAATCGTGGTATTTTGTAACGCTAGCGTCCTCTTCTAAACCTAAGAAAATTTTGACCACTTCGTGTTGTTCATGTTCAACGAGATTAAAATTGTTGTTTTATTCTCTTTATTTATTATTGAAAAATAAATATCCGAGTTCATTTGTGACTTAAATGTTTTCATCATAAAATTCATTACAGTCATTTCGAAATGAAAAATGGTCACAAAAAAATTTTAATTTTATTCCCTTAGCAGAAATTTGTTTTATGATAAATAAAGTTCTAGACAAAATGCACCCAAATAAAAAATTGTCGATTCCAACCGTTCCATTGGTTGATTCGACATGGATTGACACTATTGTTAATTGTTTTTGACGCGAATTGTTTCTAATTTCTCTTTTCCTGTAGGCAAATAAAACAATTAAAACCTCATCATACTTTTCTTATCAATTAATGNTTTCGAAATGAAAAATGGTCACAAAAAATTTTTAATTTTATTCCCTTAGCAGAAATTTGTTTTATGATAAATAAAGTTCTAGACAAAATGCACCCAAATAAAAAATGGTCGATTCCAACCGTTCCATTGGTTGATTCGACATGGATTGACACTATTGTTAATTGTTTTTGACGCGAATTGTTTCTAATTTCTCTTTTCCTGTAGGCAAATAAAACAATTAAAACCTCATCATACTTTTCTTATCAATTAATGCTCTGATGAAAACTGCAAAAATAAATTAAGTAAATAATAATTAAAAAGGGTAGAGAAGATCCAAAGAAATTTTGGTGTAACGTAATTTACTAAAATTGGCATAATTTGTTGAGGCACTGAATAAAAAACCGCTTAATGACTTAAACAAAAAATGATTAATAACTCTTATGCACAAAATTTCGCTCATTATGATGGCATTAAATTTGCATATCAGCTTTCAAAGAGCGAAATTAAAATTCTGAATACATATGTATGTATGTATATGTACTTTAAGTACTATATGTTTACTATAAGTAGTCGTGTATGTTTGTATGTATAAATGTAATATGTTAAATGAAATAAAAAAAAATATTTTGCTGGTTTTTGCTGTTGTATGAACTATATTTTTATAAAAAAATAAGAAAAATTTGGTATGGAAAGTATAAATAAATAAAATCGTCAAAACATCAGGGTATTCATAGTTTTGACGCTGACTGTACGTATGTATGTATATGTTTGCATGTGGAGGTTGCGTATACGCATGCGCATACCAACGCTTCTGGTACTAGTGTAACTTTTGTATATACATACACTCATTGTTTACACTTGTAACTGTACACATGCATACGTATTGTATGCTCACTTCACTGTGGCAACAAATTAGTTTTTAATGAAATTTTAACATCTTCGACTTTATTGATTCATAGCTTGCAGGCAGCTGCTGCGTTGACTAAGTGACATACAGCCCGGTCGTTGTGCTATGTTTGTATGTAATTTTGAGGTTTTAGTGATAGCCGTTGTTGTTGTATGGTGGCGGCTTTGCCCCCTGTGGCTGTGGGTAATGTGTCTGCCGATATTGTTTGCCTGAATTTTGTATTTCTGATGAGCCAACATAGATTTCGTAGAAATTTGTTATTTTCTATGCTAAAAGCGCACAGCTGCCGAAGGGTATTGTAGATGGTAGTAGCAAAATTTAATCATTTTAATGCTGTATGACTTAAAAATTCGTTTGTATGCCACTCGCATAAATACCAGCATTTTTTAAAGTTTTGGACAAAATTACTAGCAGAAAGGGCAAGTTAATGATGCGCAGATGCTTAGAAAGTAAAGAAAGGTAAAATAAATAATAAAAAAATGTACCGAAAGCTATCGCAACTATCTAAACAAATATTAAAAAAATACCCCACTAAAATACCAAATAACTACAAGCGCAGCGTAAAAAAGCTACGAATTTTATCTTAAGCAATTTTCATGCTAATGCGTAGCAATAAAAAAAAAACTTAACTACCAGCACATATTTTCTCAAATAACAAAGCAAAGAAATACTTAGAAATACTTTTGGAAAATTAAAACATGCCAAAATAAACAAATTAACAAACAAACAAAAAATAGCCAAAGAAACTTTATTATCGTATGACGACATTTTTACGACTTAGCCAAGCGTCTGAGCTAAACATCAACATTCACTTTATTGTTGTTATCTGCAAACAAATTGCTGCTATTTTTTAGGTTGTTCGTTTTTTTTTAACTTAAATATTTTGATGAGTGGATAAAAATAATCTAGTCTTCGTTAGTTAAGAAATTTTGTATTGGAAATTTCTAAAAATAACTAAAAAAGTGTCCGACTCGATACGGATTTTGTGTATGCGCACTTTTTTCACAAGTCATTGGACGCGCAGAAAGTTGTTTGGTATTTTCTTGAGATAATCAATTAAAAAAGTGACTTCCCAACTCAAAACGTTGGGATATGCCGACACAAAAAAAAAATTATATATTTTTGTACAAATAGGTTAGTACTACTATTACTGACGTTTGTGCAAAATTTTATACCATAAGATTTATTGGCATTCCGGACAATGTGAATTTCAATTACTGAAAAAATTATCTCTAACAATGAGTCGGTCTTGAATGCTGAATATAAAATTTATATTCATGCTTGGTTAAGTCAGTGATGTGGGTTAGTAAGAGAAACTAGTTTTTGTAAAAATTTCAGAAATTTCGAAGCTTGGTATCAGTCGGTATACCAGTGAGAAATCAAATTTTTTCGTTTCTTCCGCCTTCTCGTTGCCTGGTATGTTTCGGTTCTCAGGCATCCATAGTGAAGAGTAGACTGGCCAGCCATATCATTTAGAGATCTGCGACAGTCCGCTACGGTTTTTGAACTGCATGGTATTGCAGGCTGCATTGAATGCTGCTTGTTACATATGAATTCTTCTGTACGTAGGTGTTCAACCGTTATACATATGTATAGTAGCGACTTCAGCTTGAAAGATGCTGCAGTGGTTGGGTAAGGGAAATGATATTTCCAGCCGCAGTGGGGCTGAGGAGACTCCCCACTTGCCTTGCCGTCTAGTTTAGAGCCATTGTTGAAGCATTGGATTGATCTATTTTCATCAGGAGCCTCTCCTGGTCATAAATCTCTGTGTGAAATAGAAATCCTATACATGTTAGTGAAGTTCAGACTTGGCACACAGTAATCCGTGCCTGGTATATCTAAGTTCTTTAAGAATACGATGTTGCCATTCTGAGTATCTCTCCTGCCTGGTAGTTGCCCCAGCCTCTACGCGGCATACGCCNAAAATTATATATTTTTGTACAAATAGGTTAGTACTACTATTACTGACGTTTGTGCAAAATTTTATACCATAAGATTTATTGGCATTCCGGACAATGTGAATTTCAATTACTGAAAAAATTATCTCTAACAATGAGTCGGTCTTGAATGCTGAATATAAAATTTATATTCATGCTTGGTTAAGTCAGTGATGTGTGTTAGTAAGAGAAACTAGTTTTTGTAAAAATTTCAGAAATTTCGAAGCTTGGTATCAGTCGGTATACCAGTGAGAAATCAAATTTTTTCGTTTCTTCCGCCTTCTCGTTGCCTGGTATGTTTCGGTTCTCAGGCATCCATAGTGAAGAGTAGACTGGCCAGCCATATCATTTAGAGATCTGCGACAGTCCGCTACGGTTTTTGAACTGCATGGTATTGCAGGCTGCATTGAATGCTGCTTGTTACATATGAATTCTTCTGTACGTAGGTGTTCAACCGTTATACATATGTATAGTAGCGACTTCAGCTTGAAAGATGCTGCAGTGGTTGGGTAAGGGAAATGATATTTCCAGCCGCAGTGGGGCTGAGGAGACTCCCCACTTGCCTTGCCGTCTAGTTTAGAGCCATTGTTGAAGCATTGGATTGATCTATTTTCATCAGGAGCCTCTCCTGGTCATAAATCTCTGTGTGAAATAGAAATCCTATACATGTTAGTGAAGTTCAGACTTGGCACACAGTAATCCGTGCCTGGTATATCTAAGTTCTTTAAGAATACGATGTTGCCATTCTGAGTATCTCTCCTGCCTGGTAGTTGCCCCAGCCTCTACGCGGCATACGCCGCTGAATGTTTTCCAACAATTTCAATTGGCAGAATATTGAGCAAGGCTCACATTGCCTCGGATGGAGTTGTGCATAGAGCCACACAGATGCAGAGCACATTGCGGCCAAATTCCTCTTAGTTAATTATTTCAAGGTAGGAAGGGCAAATGGGGTTATCGTGTACGCCTATCACAGTCAGATGTTCGTCCCACGTACCCAACAAGTTGTTTGCAGTATCGTCTAATCAATGAGGTTTGCCTACCTGGAGCTCCTCGATGTCTCCCATTCATTGCTGGGCGAAGGTATTCACCTAATTTATGATAGTGGCTTCGATGACCGAAGAAGGGGATGATACAACCGGTTGCGGACCGAGGAATGCTAGGTCTGAGACAACTCTGGCCAATTGGTCGGATGTCTTATTACCAGGTGTTCGTGTGATCTGGCACCCAGAGTAAAACAAGCTCGTTATGTTTACCAAAATAATTTAACCGAGACTTGCATTACCGTACTAGTTTGAAAGTAGTTAGAGAGCTAGCTAAAGCCTTAAAAGCAGCTAGGCTGTCACTGCAGACACGCAAACTCCTTCCATTGCCGTTATTGAAAGAGATGAGAAAGGAATATANGGTTAGTAAGAGAAACTAGTTTTTGTAAAAATTTCAGAAATTTCGAAGCGTGGTATCAGTCGGTATACCAGTGAGAAATCAAATTTTTTTCGTTTCTTCCGCCTTCTCGTTGCCTGGTAGGTTTCGGATCTCTGGCATCCATAGTGAAGAGTAGACTGGCCAGCCATATCATTTAGAGATCTGCGACAGTCCGCTACGGTTTTTGAACTGCATGGTATTGCAGGCTGCATTGAATGCTGCTTGTTACATATGAATTCTTCTGTACGTAGGTGTTCAACCGTTATACATATGTATAGTAGCGACTTCAGCTTGAAAGATGCTGCAGTGGTTGGGTAAGGGAAATGATATTTCCAGCCGCAGTGGGGCTGAGGAGACTCCCCACTTGCCTTGCCGTCTAGTTTAGAGCCATTGTTGAAGCATTGGATTGATCTATTTTCATCAGGAGCCTCTCCTGGTCATAAATCTCTGTGTGAAATAGAAATCCTATACATGTTAGTGAAGTTCAGACTTGGTACACAGTAATCCGTGCCTGGTATTCTAAGTTCTTTAAGAATGCGATGTTGCCATTCTGAGTATCTCTCCTGCCTGGTAGTTGCCCCAGCCTCTACGCGGCATACGCCGCTGAATGTTTTCCAACAATTTCAATTGGCAGAATATTGAGCAAGGCTCACATTGCCTCGGATGGAGTTGTGCATAGAGCCACACAGATGCAGAGCACATTGCGGCCAAATTCCTCTTAGTTAATTATTTCAAGGTAGGAAGGGCAAATGGGGTTATCGTGTACGCCTATCACAGTCAGATGTTCGTCCCACGTACCCAACAAGTTGTTTGCAGTATCGTCTAATCAATGAGGTTTGCCTACCTGGAGCTCCTCGATGTCTCCCATTCATTGCTGGGCGAAGGTATTCACCTAATTTATGATAGTGGCTTCGATGACCGAAGAAGGGGATGATACAACCGGTTGCGGACCGAGGAATGCAAGGTCTGAGACAACTCTGGCCAATTGGTCGGATGTCTTATTACCAGGTGTTCGTGTGATCTGGCACCCAGAGTAAAACAAGCTCGTTATGTTTACCAAAATAATTTACCGTACTAGTTTGAAAGTAGTTAGAGAGCTAGCTAATGCCTTAAAAGCAGCTAGGCTGTCACTGCAGACACGCAAACTCCTTCCATTGCCGTTATTGAAAGAGATGAGAAAGGAATATAATTTGACATTTCTGTTTGTAAAAACTTAAAATAGGACAAAGTTCTTCCTAGCCGTATTTAATTTTCTAGCAACATTCACGAAACAAATTTTGGAGATACATAATGAAAGTAATTCGTTAGGGTCGTTTAGAACTTTTTGACGTAGACTACGTCTTACATTTCGACATGGAGGCTATGCTCAAATGTTGTGGTTGTAATTTTTAAAGCGTTACGAAATCGCCTATTGCACGAGAACTAATGAAGCGATTTGAACGAAAGGTATGGCGTTCAAAGACAAAATTCCAAACATATCGATAAACACATTTCTGTAAGTAACCGATTCANTGCCGTTATTGAAAGAGATGAGAAAGGAATATAATTTGACATTTCTGTTTGTAAAAACTTAAAATAGGACAAAGTTCTTCCTAGCCGTATTTAATTTTCTAGCAACATTCACGAAACAAATTTTGGAGATACATAATGAAAGTAATTCGTTAGGGTCGTTTAGAACTTTTTGACGTAGACTACGTCTTACATTTCGACATGGAGGCTATGCTCAAATGTTGTGGTTGTAATTTTTAAAGCGTTACGAAATCGCCTATTGCACGAGAACTAATGAAGCGATTTGAACGAAAGGTATGGCGTTCAAAGACAAAATTCCAAACATATCGATAAACACATTTCTGTAAGTAACCGATTCAGTGTCTGTCCTAGGAACAACGATAAATATTGGCTTATTTTGGGGCCGATTTTGAGCTTTTAAAGCGCTATAGCAACTTATGATTTCCAGATATAACTTTCATTTTTGGGATATAGGTTCATTGGGGCATTATCGTGTACAAATTTTATATAACTTCAACAAATATTGAACATTTTAATGCACAAAATTGTTGAAAACATTAGTAAATTTTTTTTTATTTCCAAAATGCTCGAAAACCGCTCGAATGATTTTGTTCTTGTTTTCT
>NW_016158671.1:97809-117291 GCF_001687245.7 Rhagoletis zephyria
TATTTATTATTTAGATAGCCAGGCGGCAGGGCTTTGGCTTTATAGTCTCTTCCAACTGTGGAGCCTCCGGAATTCTATGAAACTTTAAGTTCATCACTGTCCCATCCGACAATGGTATTGGTGAGGAAAGGTGAGGAGCTATTCATCAAACTTCAATTTAGGCACTCGGATCACGGCAGCCAGGTAGCCGAAATAAAGGAGGCAGCGGACTAGACGCTGTGGCGATGTCCTTCTGGCCAAGTGTTTACCAGCGTCGGACAAAGGAGCTCTTGGAACTGACGAAGTTGCATCTCGCTTTGCCTAAAGGAGTACTTATTAGCCGGTTATTGTCCTATCGCAATTCAAGTTGTGTGGCCAACATCACCTCAAGTTCCGACTGTAGCAGCTGTATGGAGGATGAAGAGGTATATATGTATATTT
Source organism: Rhagoletis zephyria (assembly GCF_001687245.7). Lineage (NCBI taxonomy): Eukaryota > Metazoa > Arthropoda > Insecta > Diptera > Tephritidae > Rhagoletis > Rhagoletis zephyria. The sequence goes on from NW_016158671.1 coordinate 98,230, forward strand.
TAACATCGGCTACTCAGCTGTCTATCCATCGCGAGCTTATTTCTCACCCCCGAACAACTTTCGGAAACAATCCGCCTCTTCCGTGTTGCCACATCGGTATTTCCATTAATCACTCTTGGGATAGAAAAGTATTTTATGCTACTTCGACCAACATAATAACTGTATCATATTTCTAAGCGATATCTGCCGTCTCTTCGTTCCATTAAAGACATTTTGATCTGCATTTTAGTGTTAAGGACCTTTCAAAAGACATCAAAGCTTAAAATGTGAAAAAGTTTAGGTTATCATCGCTTCGTAATGAAGGGATTGTGAAATTTTTGGATATGACGGAATTCAATGCTAATACAGACGGAGAATAAGACGATTTGGAGGATGATGTTAACGAGGTAGAGTTTCCTATCAACAATGGAGTTCATTAGAAGCTTCATTAAGGCGAAAAATCAAATAGAAAAATTAAAATCTACATAAATCAAAAATGCAAGGCGAATTGATACAAGACTATAGCGGTAGTAAAAAAAAAACAAACTAGAATAACAAATTATACGCACGATGACCGATAATTTGACGATAATTTTGACCATCGCGATGCATCGTCTCAATTCGCCTTAAAATGAGCTGCTGCCGGTAACATCACTTCGTGTGAATTTTCCTTACAAAAAGTATGCTTATATTTTAGTGCGAAAGAAGATATATTCAAATTCAACAAGGTAGCAGTGAAAACAAAATTTAGCTCTCTTTGTAGCTGACCATATTAAAAAAAAAATTAAATAAATATTCAAAACGATTTTAAATATTTTGTTCTATTTGCTACAAAAAAAAATGCAAATGCAACAAAGCTTGCTGCATGAACACTAGGGTGGTCCAAAACTACATACGGGGAAAAGTTTAAAAAGTTGAGCTCTCACACCCTAGAATATTTCTAAATTAAAAAAAGAATACCCGTAAATTTTTTGTAAAAAAAAAATTATATTTCGAACTGCCTAACATCCCATGAAGTTTTCCATGTATTTTTATATGGGAAATAATCAATTTTTCGTAGAAATGGTATATAATTCTTAAAAATCAATATTTTTCGATCGGAAAACTCTGTTTCTCTTCAGGAGACTTCCAATAATAATACGCAACTATTTATTAAATCATTTTTTAATGTTAGCTATTTTTTTAGTATCCCCCAAAAATCTAAAAAAATGCAATAGGGGACCAATAAAAAGCCATTGGCATTAAAAAATGGTAAAATGAAGAATTGGACCACCCTAATGACCACTCTCATTAACATTTTGAGAAATTCACTTCGCTCGTAAAGGGCTTCGCTCGGATCGGTCTCGCTTCCTGTGTGTGCATACCCCAATACAAAATAATTATGTGAAGCTTTTAAAATTTTATTCTAATAAATGTTTATAATACTACGTTCAAATTGACGAGCTAAACATGTTAAATGGGCTTGAACCAGTTAAATGAACAAAACATGTTCATAAACAAGTTAAATCGCATGCAATTGTTGTTGGAAAATTTAACCAGTTAAATCATTTAACTCGTTTGAAAACCAGTTCAGCGCAGAGTTGTATCGGAAAGCTTTCTGCCTCGACCAATCATAAAGATCCAAAAGCTTTCCTTTGACACGCCAACGTTCAAAAAATTTATATTCTGAAAAATGTTAAAAATTAAAAATTATCAAAAAATATCAAAATTGTATGTATGTCTGCCCGCCAAAAAAGAGGCCAAGGCGGTAATTAGTTATTTTCCACGAGGTCTCATTGTACGCGGAGATAAATAGTGCATACAAACTAAAGATTTTGAACTCTCTAAGTAATCCGTATGCGTTAATATCATGAAGCAGACACATTCGCACAAAACAAATTGAAACACAAAAACTTGATTTTGAATATTTTTTTTTTTTTTCGAATTTTTATTGGTAATCAAACAACCGTCAAACTTAACTCCAATTAGTAATTATAACTAGAAACAATTACACACGCTTTGATCAAAGTAAGAAACTAAATTAAAAACTTTAAAGTTGTTAAAGTTTCTCTCATTTTTGATCTTCTGAGTTATAGCGTTCTTCAAATTTTTCTTTTCTTGCATTTTACTTGCAACAATTTTGCAGCACAAACATACTATAATTTTGCGGTTATTCGCTTTTATATAAATTTACTCATTACAATTTAAAGCATTTCTATCACCTGTTCGATGTTGTAATAAATAAATACAACGAAAAACCGCAATACTTTGTTAAAATTATAGCAAGCAATTTTGTGAAAAAAAACCCACCACAACAATAATGTATATACTACATACATACATATATACATACATACACATGTAAACGTATATAAAAATTCATTTGGAAAAAAGTCGCACCCGATCGATCAGCAGCTAAATATTATTACACCACATCAATTTTCCAATTCACCACCGGACGAGGGCAATTTTTTCTGCGTGACAGCTCCTAATATATATTAATCAAAAACCATTTTGTTTCTACATACATATTTTCGCAAAATAAAAGAAATGTTCTACTTATTTATTATTGCAAATGTACGTAGTTTTCGCTTTCAATATTAGTTAATATTTCGAAATTGGCCGAACGTGTTGTAAGCGACAATAGTTATAAATGATAAGCTTATGATTGTCGAAGCCCCAGATTAAGTTTGGTTTTGAAATGTTTTAATTACTTTACTCGCATATTTAAATGGCCTTAGTGTCACTGCACGCGGCTGGATCAATTATGGTAATAATCAATCGATTAATTATTAGATTAAGCGATTTATTTTTGATCGTGGGAATTTGTCGAAAATCGGGTCACTTGGAAAATCAAGCTCGTTGCTTCAAACTAAAAAAAATTTTTGCTATATTAAATCAGTTGCGACATGTAAAAATTTGCACGCCCTTTAAATAAATACAAATACCAGAAGTTGAAAAATTGCATATTAAAATCGATGCTAATTTGGCCTGTCAACAACAATTGTAAACCAACACAAAAACCACGCCCGCGACACGTCAACGTCAACGTCAGCGATAGCGAGCACGGTTTCATAACAATAAACAAATTGGCTGAAAAGAAGAAAAATGGCGCACGAAATTAGTAAACTAGCGGTTGCTGATGACCGCGAAAAGGCAGAGTTGGCGTTAATTTAATTTACAGTGGGGTTAGCAGCCCACTAAACGATGGTTGGCTAATTTATAATATACAATGGAAGAAAAAATTGTTTTCAATGTCAGTATATGAAAAAGTGTCATCGCAAATGGGGATAGAAATTTTTGATCATGGCTTTGAAGCTGGGTTGTTGAGAAAGTTGATGTTGTAGATTTTAAGCAGCTTTTCTATGTTTACCAAAAGCACAGCTCAGCTCAGTTGATAGCAGAACGTGCAAAAAACTTTCACGTTATTAAAATTTGACTATTTCATAAAAAAAAAGTATTTTTAAAAAGCTAAAATCACTGTCTTCCGCCCAGGGCCATCGAGAGGAAACTCGGACCCCGGAGTGAAATAGCATAGGACTCCCCCTTTAGCCACCTACCTTCGACGGGCATACTCCCACCAATCTAGCTCTATATCTTCTATAATTCTGCATAAAATTTAAAAAGTGAAACGCCGCTTTGAAGGCCAACTTCTAGTTAAAATATACAAACCATTGAATAGGGTTGCCAGATGTTTAACATTTGTTGAATTAAATAAAATATTGCAACGCATTTAGTGAACGAAAGACCCTTAACGAAATTATTTCTGTTAAAAATGTTATGTTTCCATTAAGGAATTCTCAAACAGATCTCATCTGATATGTTAATATCTTTTGCATTTCACCTCCATGCCTATAACCCACAGTATGAAAATTAATATCAGTGGCAACCCTTTTGAATCCCTTTAGAAAAATATCAAAGAGCTTTTGAACAATTCAACTGATAATAACTAAGTTGTAAATAGGGCACAATAGACCCAACAATAATAAGAATCAGTTGTAATTTTTTCGTTCTACTGAAGCTTTTCAAATAACTTTGGTTGGGTAGCCATATCGGAATTTTAAATTTTCAGTCTTAACTATTGAAGATTTTTTCTTTGATATAAAATTTGATTTGTCTTATCAATTTAATTGAAATAAATTCTTGAAACATATGGCAACCCTCTTCCAAATTTTTTTTTAACCAAGTATTCTGAAGCCTCATTAGTTTGATACCCAAACTGTAGTATTTCAGTTAGTTTGTTAATTTAATTAATCGAAATTTTCAAACAGGTGGCAACCCTCTTAAAAAAAGAATTATTCAAAACGGTTAAGTTGGTTTGGAGTTTTTACCTCACGAACAAACGAACGAATGTATGTACATATATTTGTAAATATTTAATCCTTTTAAAATATGCCTGGTTGTGGTTCCCTTTGAGGAGGGGTTCTTTTGCACTCCACTGGCTAAACTAAATATTTGCAAAGTTGATGAGTACCTACTCGTAAAAAACTGCAATAAAATTCTCGATTGAATTAGACAATCAAATTAGTGTTTGCTTTGCATGCAACCTGAATTGACACAAAGTCAGTGTAAGCGTGAATAGTTAAAAAAAAATCATAAAAACGACCATGTCCATGCACACATCGGAATGCTCATTCCTACACAAGAGAGTCCACAAGAGGGTGGTCCGCCATGTGCACTCCCACAAATTGGCAGCAGTTGCAAAAATTGCAACGGATACGCCGACAATACAAATTAATGAACAACAAACAGTGCGAATATATATAACTGTGAAAAAAAAATTTAAAAAAAAAATATACCAAAAAGATAGCGACTGTGCAATTATGCAAGGAAAAAGCAATGAACCTCACAAATGGGAGCGCCATATTGTGTTGCAACAACCACTTGAAGGCAAAGCGCCGCGGCCCACCGCTTGCTTTTGTCATCATTACTGTGGCAATTACCGCTTAGCCTGCGATCGAACAATAATATTTTCTTGCAATTGTACAAATAAAGCAATTACTTGTGGATGTGGATCGCGAGCACACACTCACACAGACACTCCTTCGCTTGCCTTTCAATGTGGACACATACAATCAATCACGTTTGGCCGCCACTCCAACTATCTATGCAACAAACTATTTCACTCGCCGCAAATGCATATTCCACATGCCACACGCCGCATGCCATATGCAGCAACATACATATGTACATACATACGTACTCGTATATCCTCGATTGATGGAGATTCACAAGCGTTTTGCGAACTGCCATGCCACCAGCAATTGGCAGTTATCGGGAGCACATAAAAATGTAAAAATGAATGGAATTAAAAATAGTGGCATTCAAGCGAAAAATACCGTAATCAAAGTGCTATCGGGCCGGCCTTAGGTAGGCAAGTATGTATGTACATAGGTAGCACGCCTGGTAGCGCACTCAGTTAGTGCAATATGAAAGTTTTTTAGTAAATGAAAATTTAATGGCTTCCGATTTGGCGCATTATCGGTATGTTTTGTTGGCGTGAGGCAATGCAGTGCTGGGTTAAGTGGGCAAAATGTTTAGTTAAGTAATTAAAAATGGATGTAGTATCACTTCTGGACTTACAGCGCTGCACTATTTAGTATACCAAATAATGCACTGATGGACATTTAGATCCTCTACCCGCTGTATCTGGGCATGATTTTTATGGATAGAACAAAGACCGAAAATAACCGTTTAATATCAAAATTTTTATTTTATATACTCGCAAAATTTTTGTTGTTTGATTTTAAAATTTTCCATCAAGAATAACACAAGCCAACAAAAATGGAAAAAAAAATTTTGATACGGCAAATGTTGAAGCTGTTTTTGATAGACAACAGCAAAAACTGATTTTGGCGAAATTTGGCAACTTTTTTTTCTATTGCAAAATTTTGCAGGCATGTAGTCAGGGACAGTAGTCGCTAGAGCTTCTCAAATATGCAAAAAAAGACGTGATTTTTTGACACTTTTTGCGGTTCAATAAATGACTATAAGTGACCATCAGGGGCAGTAGTCGAGAGTTCTAGCTTTGATTTAAGCTTAAGTGGATGATTCTATAACCCTTTCCTTCTTTGCTATAGCTTTCCAAATATGTAGTGCAAAAAATGCGATTTTTTGACTTTTTCATCTCGTTTTTCTCAAAGTCTTGATGGAAACTTTAAATCTACGGATTCGTAATCAGCACCAAAAAGTCTATCAAAAACAGCTTTAACATTTGTCGCCCCAAAAGCAGTGTTGTCTTTTGTGATCTAAAAAGTTCAATCTGAAAATAATACTCTTAAATTGTTGGAAAAATAAAAATTAAAAATAACGGTTATTGCTGATCGAAAAAATAGAAATCATAGAAAATTTTATGGGAAAAATTGTAATCAAATTTTTATATTTAAATTATGATTTTTATTATAAGGATCGCAGCCATTACGGTCCTTGGGATAGAGCACTGCGACCTTAAGATCTATTGTGTCCTCTACATGGATTTATGGTGTCTATTAATCCAGTTTCTGGTGGAACTGAAGTAGTGCCTGAATCTCTGAAATTAACCATGCCTTCCGTTATTCGATTATCCGCCGAAGTGTATTTTTTGTTCGTATATCAGTTTAGTGCGCCATTCCGAAATGTGACGTGCAGTTTTTGCAACTTTCAAGCGAATACGTTTCCAGCTTAGTTATTCTTAGGCGTTTCAGATTCCCTGGAGTGCTCTAGACGCAGTGAGTTGGCAAATTCTAGCGATTCTGTTAGGTTGTCTTGTTTGGCCAAAGATGAGTTCTGGGCCGATGAAAAGAGTTAATGGTGGTTTCTTTGCAAGTTGAACGGCAATATCATTCACGACAATGCCAACGTGTCCCGGAACCCAGAGTATCCAAACTTTATTGGTCAGATCAATAAAATCTACTCTTAAAATGTTTCATCACAAGTTTTGAGGTTGCCCTGGCTATCCGTTAAGATTGCAATATTCTGGATTCAATAGTTGAGCTTTGTAATTAAGTTGGATTAGGTTAATCCGGCTGCCTGCCTGCCTGCCTGCCACGCGTAGATCAGATGGACCAGATGGAGATCGTAGTTTGTCTTATAGTTGACATCATTTAAGATGCCTGCTCACAGGACATATCCTGATAGGAAGGCATACAGAATGCCTCGGGGTTAGTCACAACGACTACTGCAGGAGCTTCCATGACGAAATAGAGCCTGAATCAATCAGGCACTTACTCTGCGATTGCCCTACACTAGGCAGAAAAATACAGAAATTCCACACGAATTGGTTTAAGGAGTAGGGGTTTTTGGATCCATGTGGTATCACAATGGACCCTGATTGGGCCTAAGTGTGCTGTGTCCTCTGAGCCTGGCAGACACTTCAACCTAACCTAAGGACCTCTTAAAATTCCATCCTTCAGTTTTTCGCATCGCGTAGCTCCCAGGCAACTTTTGTGTTCCAGTTTTTCGTTCCCTTCGATGCCCCTATGACCTGGAACCCAGTAGATATGTCTGTTTGACTAACAACATATGTATATCATAATATCTGGTGTAGCAGATTTCTGTCTTCTGCGGCTTTCTAAACCGCTAAAGTTCAGCCTTAAATATGCTGGAGTCATAAGGCAGCTTAAGTGGCTGCCGATTGCCTAACTTTTTGCAATAAACTCGGGTTCCTAAATGCCTACTTATCTCGCTAATTTTTGACTCATCTGTGTAAATACCGAAGGTTAAATGTTCGGATCAAATGCCCTTACGCCATACAATCTCACATAAAATTTCGTTATTATCTGCAATTTTACTTTCTTTTATTTTATTTTAAAGTTTATTTTTTTTTTTAATTTTTCTGTTTTCTTGCATTCAATTTTGCTATCTAATTATAATCAACCATTTTCTTATTTCCTTCCATTTCATCCTTTTAATGCCGCTCAGAGATCTGTATATATGTACATTTATTCTCTTAGCCGCACTTAGACCACTTTGATTGGCTGTCATTGCCCCAAACTTTACTGATTTCCATCAGTCAGCCATAAATCAGTCGGCAGACACGGGCAGCCATGCCATCCGCTGGTTTTGAAGCCCACACCGCGCCATATTTGGACGATGTCCAAAAAGAGAATTTTGTGTGTCTGGCAAAAGTGTATGGATCATGAGGAGATGCAGCGATGCGACCGTTGCTGAACTTGTAGAAATTGCTGCTTTTGATATATGTACATACATATGTATCTGTGTTCCAACTTATGTAGGTACATATGTACATATACATACATATGTGTGCAATTTGATAAATATATGAATACAAGTCTTTTATATGCTCAGTTCTAATGCCAAATACATTGGGTACTTATACAAAGATATATGTACATACATATACTTGGAGTGTCAAGAAATTTAAGATTGCAAAAATTAGGCTTAACACATCCCAACAAAATGTTAAGCAGATTAAAAAATTGTGGATGTACATATGTAAATTTGAAGAAAATCAGAAAAAACATCAAAAGATGTTTCCGGAATCTCTTTTTCGGACAAAATTCATAGTTCTCTGTGGGAAGAGAAGATAATTTTGGTAGCTGTTAATAATTGTGTATTTATGAAATATGTAACACGGCGAGGCCTCTGTGGCTGAGTGGTTAGGTATGCGTACCCTCACACCGACGGACTGTGCGCAACCACTGGCACGCGCAACATCTAAATGAGAAAACGGCAAACCTGCGAGTGTATTTCTCGTTTGAAAAAAGCTTATCGTAAAACCATTTTTTGTTATATATTTTACCAGTTGTCTAGCCACTTTAAATGTGAAGCTAAAGCATATTGGGCCGTACTTTTTTGGGAGGGACAAAATTACTTACCCGAAAATCTGCTTTGGAACTAAAAATTTTTTGCATCTTTGAAGAATACATTCCAGTTTGTAGATAAATTTCGTTTATATGACACATATCTATAACTCAATGAATTTCAAAAACACTAAAATCCGAAACTCCACAAAATTCGATAACTCGACCGATCTCGATAATTTTCGATAAACTTCAATAACTGCGAATTTATAGGGCTCGATAAATTTAGATATAAATCGATAACTCGATTAACTTTGGATACCTCTATGAATTTCTAAAACTCGGTTAATTTTGATAGCTCCATATTTTTCGAAAGCTATCGGTAGATTTCGATAACTCGTTGCACTCTGGTAACGCTATAAAACTCAACTTATATAACCTTGAAAATTCGATAACTCGATATATTTTAAGAATTCCAAATACTTCGACTCGATAAATCGTAAAATTTCAGTAAATCAATAAATTCCGATAACTCGATAAGTTGAAAGAACTCGTTGCATTACGATAACTAACTAAATTTCGTTAACTCTATCAATAATGATAATTCCATAAATATCGATATCTTGATAAATTTCATTAACTTGAAAAATTGCGATAAAGCCATAATTTTTTATAGCTCGTTAACTATGCGTAAATTTCGACAACAATTTGTTCTGTGTCTATAAAATTCGACCACTAAATGAACATTGATCAATTTGAATAATTCAATACGTTGCGATAACTCAATAAACATTGATAACTCGATAAGCTTCGATAACTATAAGCTTCGATGATTCGATAAATTTCGGTAGCTTGATAAGTTTCGATAACTAAATTTTTAAGCCTGAATTTATAGTATTTCGATGGATACCGAAAAATATCAATAAATTCTCTTACACTTTTAGTTACCCTAAATAATTCTTAAGTATTTGTCATTGTTTTCATTTTCGTCTTTATCTTCAATTTAGCCTTCCTTTTTTTGGCTTAATCGTTATCATTTATATCTTCATCGTCTCATACATATCGTCACTAGACACGAATAAAAGCGCAAGCTCAAAAGTTTACCGCGAAAAGAGGCGCATAAAAAATCTTGAGCGAAGAAAGATCCTTAACATAGTTAACGGCGAAGAAAGACGCGTTAAAATATTTGACGGCGAAGAAGGACGTGTAAACTTATTTAAGCTTCAGTAGTTACTAAAATATCACAGTTTTCATATTTCTTAAAACTACCGCTATATGGGCGGTAGGCGTGGTTATCGTCCGATTTTGCCCCTTTTTCAAAACCATCCGTTCTACGCTAAAAAGAAGTACACATACCAACTTTCGTTAAGATATTTAAATTTTTACTTGAGTGATAATAGATGAGACATCTTATTGCACTAATTATAATCACTGAAATGAATAAATGAATGAAAAATGAATGAATAGTTATCGTGTGCACAGACAAACCGACGGACAGACGTTTTAGCTGTTACAAACAACCGTTATGTGGACAAAGTTATAACACCCTTGTGCAAAAGTGCGGTCGAGTATAAAAATATTCCAGGAGGTAATCCTAAGTGGAAATTTTGCCGTGTGACATGGATGAACGCAACGTCTTTCTGATTGAAAACTTCCGAAAATTCTCAAAAACTCCAAAATGGACAAATGCTTAGAAAGACCTTTGAAGTGTCAAACTTCTCCAGCTAAAGAATGCATTGTGTGATACCAGTGAAAGCTGTGGTCGCTTTATGAGGTCTTTTTGGTTTGTATGTATGCCGTGATAAATCCAATTAAAAATGGCATACCTTATCTTTTCGGCGACTGTTAGCGCCGTGTTCAGAGTTTAAAAGAACATTTAGTCCATCTGTCTCTGGTTCTTGAGTTGTTGGATTCATCTGGTGTGTCTTACAAAACCTACGTCGATAACAGACTACTACGGTCTTATTGAGTGAGTCGCTCAACAATAGTTTATCGGCTCATTAGCCAGTTAGTTACCCAAGTAACTACAAAGATATCAACTCGTTTCGCTTCTATACAGAATTTAGTCATCGCCTGAATACATATTATGTACATTTCTGGAAAAAATTTGAGGTAGCACAGGGACTTTATGCCAGGATGGTCGACACTGTATGTAGGTCCGTAACTGGTACACTTGCCTCCTCTTCTGCATTTGCCAATTATACAAATACAGTGAGTATTGCAGAAACTGCCACACGTCATCCAGCATTACCATTTTAGTTTAGCAACTGTAGATATCCTTTAAAAGATGTTATTATTTTTTTTTTATTAAAGACTGCTCTCTTAAAGTGGTATCTATTCCCAAGGGCAATTTAAAGAGAAGCTGTGCTCAAGGCCTAGCTCAACCTAAATTAAGTTTTCTCTAGCAAAATTGTTTGACATCAAATGTACACATGTTTGTACATATGTATCTATCTGTGTATGTATGTATGCAGAATTTCTCAACAAAATGAACAACAAAACCACGACTTGGAGCGTACTGTATGCATTTTGTGGGTGCAGCAGTTGGTGTTGAAATGAGCGTTGTTGCTTGTTTGTTGCATAAATGTTATTGCTGTTATTGTCTTTATTTAATTTTATGCAATTTTAAATATTATGCGACTGCGCTAAAGTTTCCCGTCCGTCCGTCCGTTTGCTTTGACTGTCCTGTCCGCTGACAAGGCGAGCAAGAAAGAATACATTGTGTCCCCAAGGAATTGCTTCTGCCGATGTGGTGGCAGTTGTTGTTGCGGCTATTGTTGTAGCCACGGATGTTGGTGGCATACATACATATATGTATGTACATATAAGCCTCCCTGTGTGCTGCTGCTTCATCAAATTGTATCTTCCGCTCAGTGTTTTGTTTTGTTTTGTTCAACTTTTTGCCGCTGTTGTTGTAATGCTCCACGCTTGCCTTCTTGCTGCTTCGCTTCAACACAGTTGGACAGCGAGAAACGACAGCAGTCAGCATGCAACACGCATGCATTGTCAACACAGTGCAAGACAAAAAGCCAATAAGAAATGCCAACAACAACAACAACAACAACAACAACAAAGTGCGAGTTGCAACAATTTTTTAGGAGGCAGTAGAAACTGCAACAACAACGGTTACAGCGAGAAAGGGGTTGTACTTTACAAAAATAAATACTGATTACATACTACACATACATATATACATATGTGCAAAGATATACTCATGCAACATGCAACAACGATAAAGAAAAAAAAACAGAAGTATTCAAAAAAAAAAATACAATCTTTACAAAAAAAGGTGTTGCTGTAGCACAAAAATCCTGCATCTGCTAGAAAGAAATAAAAGAAGGCAGGAAGGAAGGAAGGAAGGAAGTTGCCGTTGCATATACTCGTAAACTCCAGCTGCCTCAGTCTAGCCTGCGAGTGCCACAAAAAGTTGCTCCAATGAAAATTTGAATTTTCATCTACAACAATTGTTTATGTTTTTTTCTTTGCTGTTGTAAGAGCATAGCTTTTTGGCGATACATTTCTGAGATGGAAGTTACCATCAAATGAGTGAAAGCTAAGAAGTGAGAGGGGCAGAGATTGAGCGAAAGAGAGTCACATGTAGCAGTTTAACTGAGCACATGCCAATGAAGATGTAGACAAAATTCCAATATATAAAACCCATATGCCTAAGATTTTTTAATGTTTGCTATCACATGAACTCTTATAAATATGTAAATACTATGCAGTCCTGCCTTGACAGACATTTTATGCTAAAAGCATACTGCGATTTTTTCAATACAATTCTATAAAAACACGTATTAAACTCTTAAATGCTCTCTGATGTGAAATAAAAGCTCTCTCAATCCAATACTGCTTTAAATACGTCCTTGTGATGCAGGGCTTTCTCCTTCGACTTCTTGATATGTATAATACTTTATAAAATTGTGGCGCTTACACTTTTTCTAAATGTTTGGCCGAGCTTTAAAATCACCAGAATTGGAGATATTCTTCGAAAGCATAATGCACTTGGGGGCGACCGTAAATATTATTCAAACGGAAAACGTTTTAACCCGGTTCGTTCATATTACGCAACTTTTTCGCACTTATAGGATTTCGAAATCGCAATTTGCAAGTATAATAAATTGCTGTGTTGTAGTCTTGACTTTCTCCTCCGCATTTATTATTCAAATCAATTCGGAGTCCAAATTTACATACATACATATATCAAGCTATATATTTCGCTTCAGTAAAGAGAACATTTCGAGAAATAATGCGTTCGCCAAAGGTTGCGTTCGTTGGGTCGATTGTTTGACGCGCATCTGGCGCCGTCCTGTTGGAAAAACATGTCTTTTATCAACATTTTATTCAAGATGAGTATTGTGATAAGCCACTGGAGTGACTTTCGGTTGATTCTGTGTCCATTGACGGCAATGATAGTAATTCCTGCATCAGGCCGAGATTTTCTATAAAAAGGATGTGCACTAGGGCGCTTCTTATTTTTAACGTTGAACCACAAAGCAAGACTTCCCCTTGATAGGTTCATTTGGTCATAAAAATGTGTTCAGCGAAAAATTTTTAAATTCGCATAGTGCAAAAAACGTGCCTTAATAGCCCTTAAGAAACGCAAAAAAAAACTTCCACTATAATTTCCAAACCAGATGATGATATGAAAATGTATTGATTGATACCAAACCAACTTTGCTCTTCTTTACTGAACTACAGGCTATGTTTCCTATTTTATGTAAAATTTTATGAATTAGAACTTCGCAGTTGAACAATACATAAATTTTTAAAACAATCATTTCTACTAGACCCAGTATTTCTTATACGGATATACACTGCCGCATTGTAACCTACCGGTCTATGATGCAGCGCTCTAGGAAAAAGGAATAAGAGGAAAATAATAAGAAAAGTGCACCTTAGGATGGGCTGCATATTTCCATCTATGATACGGCGCCCTCAGGCTCAGAGAAGCCAATATGTGGAAGGAAACCAAATTTTGGGAATGCAGCAATACTGAATGAAATAAAAAGGGACTGGCTTAATGGAATCAAAGCTGACATAGAAGCGAGCACTGAGTACATTACGCCTGTTTGGGACTTCAATACGACGGTACATACTAGGTTCCCGAGCAGAGAAGAATGGGGTGAAGGCTGCCAGTAGCAGAGGGGGTGTATCCATTAACACTGACGGTTGAAGATGGAAGAAGGAACTAGGGCCGGTTCCTGCAGTGTCTTCCAAGCTCAGATCTACCCTATAGAGAGAGCGGCTAGTCTTTTACTTAGCAGCAGAGCTCCAAAAGACAAAGCCACTATCTTTGACGACGGCCGGCCAGCACTGAAGGCAATGGGATCTAAGAGAGTGAGTAAGAGTCACTGAGCGGTATCAACATGACCCTATGCTGGGTCCCCGGACATAGTAAAATTCAACGGAATGACCCGGCTGATGATATGGAGAGATAAAGCTCAGATTGGCCACTCTTCGTGTCGATGTTCAGGTGTACAGACAAGGCACCCAAAGCACTTAGGTTCACGATGGGCGAGATAGCGGAGTTGGAACGGTTGGATCTACTCGGCTTCATTAGGGAGGATAATTCGTTCATTGGAATAATGAATTGAAACTACTCTCTCGAATATGGGTACGTGTCTCCTCCTGATACACACCATGCACAATTCTGTCTCCGATTGAAAGTATGAAATATTTCACGTATGCCCTCCTAACCTAACCCAACCTGTACCGTGTTTACATGTGGCGGTTTAAAAGGCAACTTTTTGTTGAAAGCAAGAATCGCTTGATGCAAATGGCCTTTCAACGAAGCTCGTTGGCTGCCATCTTTTCATTCAACTATTCGGTTCTAAAATCGCCCCGTCTTACAAACATTAGGATATTCGTTTGGCAAGGTATAATGGCATGGGCCGATGTTACTACCTATGGATGCTTACCGTTGGCTATTTTGGACTGCAGCGTAAAAGTGTATGCACAAATTTAGAGGAAACCATTCCTTTTTGTTGTCTGCTTTTAACAGGTTCGCTGGCGACTAACCGAAATCTGGCGTTTTTTTCTTTAAGACAAAAGTCCTATACAATTCTGGCCGGTTAGTTATTCATACTTTTTTTATAAAATCGGCCGGGCCGGGCCATCAATGCGGAGCTACGGAGCTTGACTAGGGATTTGCTCCAATACTACATACATATACATATGTATGTATGTACACTTAAGCAACATTTTATCTTCGCACAAATTATCCTCAATACTTATGTAGTTCAATTTCCTTGTGATTTCGTAGCTTGGGTGGCTATAAGGCTTCACATGCTCTGTGTTTACGAGGAGGACACGCACTTTCAATAGCCTTGTCTTGCGTGTAGTTTCTCTTTCGAGTAGCCGCCGTGTGCACTTATTAAAGACGCAGCACTTAAGCTCTAGCCGAAGCTACTCTTCCACTTCATCACATTTAACTATTCTTAAACACTCACTCAAGCTGCTGAGTGAGTGCAAAATCTCGCCATGTTGGAAACGTGGTGTGGCAATTCAAGTTTGACTCCAACCACCGCCATAGGCCGCCACTTTGTCGTGCGGCTTCTTGGTGAAGCGATACAGTGCCGCCAACCAACTGGCAACTACCGAAAGCGCGCCGAGATGTGGCATAAACAAACCATCAAGCAACCGGCCTACCGCATGGGCGAGCGCACAACTGAATGGATGCGAGAACGACGCGCGAAACTCGAGTGAGCCAACAACCAGCAACCACCAGGCCAATATGTTGCCCCATTAGCCCCGCTGTAGTCAGGCTAAATAGCCAGCGACGGCATGAGCAGCGCAGAAGCGCACACGGAGCGAGAGCGGCGAGAGAATGCGATGTGTATGTTGGAGCTGGCTGAGTTGGAGCTTGAATGGCACAGTGGGCGGGGGAGAGCGGGGCGCCAGTCTGCTGTTCTGTTGGTGTTGCGCGACAGCAGCGCGAGGCATTTGGCCGTTTTTTTCGTTGCATGCTCAGCATTCGCGTTCGGCATTCTTTCGAGTTGGTAGCACCTTTTTGCTTCTACCGCCAGCCGCATATTTTAGCTGAGCTTCTGAATTGAACAGAACAGAA
The DNA here is from genome assembly GCF_001687245.7 of Rhagoletis zephyria. NCBI lineage: Eukaryota > Metazoa > Arthropoda > Insecta > Diptera > Tephritidae > Rhagoletis > Rhagoletis zephyria. The sequence continues at coordinate 113,998 of NW_016158671.1, forward strand.
AGAAACAACAACGACTAAAAAAACAAACAAACAAACAACAACAACAAGAAAAAAAATCACCAAACGATCGAAGCCAAAACATTTGTGCTGCAAGCAAGAAGACACAGGCAAGCTTTGTGGCATTGCAATTTTCGGTGAATAAGTGAAGATGCGCGCGCGCGCGATTTTCGCAACTTTTTCGGCGACGCAGCCAGCGACTGCAGGCACTAAAGCGGCTAGCTGTAGCTGAAGTTGAAGTTGAAGTTGATGTTGATGTAGAAGCTGCTGCATAATCTCGATCGACTTGGCCCGGTTGCGGCCATTATGCGCGTTGCTACGTGTGTTGCATGCCGATAAAGAAACATTTGCAATACAACAGCAGCTAAGTGGTGGAAGTAGTATGTAGCTCGGTCGTCGCAGGCAAGTGCGTCTATCTTTGAGTGCGAAAACGCATAAGAATTGCAGCTTGCAACGGTGTTGCAATAACGTTTAGGCCGCCAAGCGCGCGACATTGAAAGCGAAACGTAGCTTATTGTATGCACAGAAGCAAAGCAAAAGTGGAAGAGACGTCAAGTAATTAAAAAAAACGAAAAACGAAAAGCGAGAAACAAAACGAAGCGAAAACCCAATTGCGTAAAAAGTTGCAATACAAAACAAAGCGAAAAGTTAAGAAAAAAAGCGGAAAAGTGAATAAGGTGAAAAAGTGTTCCGGCGTTTTTGCATTTAATTGCGAATTTTTCATTTGGCGTTCTTTTGCATTTATTTATGTTGCAAGCCTGCCTGCATTCATATGCAACTAAAAATTAGCAAACAAAAGAAAACCAGGTAAAAGTGTATAAGAAAAGTGAAGGCAAAGTGCATTACGAAAAAGTGAAGTGCAACATTTTTTTTGTGTGTGTTTTGTCTTCAATGAAAAGAAGTTTTGTAACTCAAAACCTGATCGGGTGTTCAGTGCATTGAATTCTTACGACAGTTTGATTGAGGAATTTATGCGAATTTTTTGACAAAAGTGTGAAAAGCGAGATAAAGCTCGCAGAAGTGCATTCAAAAATTTAAAAGGTATTAAAAAGGATATGCGTGATTTCTCTTATAGGGAAATTCTCATACACATTTTGGTAATGAGAAGCCGTAAGTGGTATCTGTGGAAACCATTTTTTTTTTTTGTATCAAGCATTTTTCGCTTAAAAGCTAGAAGAAATTTAAGAATAAAGTCCTCAGAACTGAAAATAGGAAAGGCTACGAGGAAGGTCTTTATTAACTCACAGCTAAAGTTGGCAAGAGAGGTCAAGTGACATTTTTAGACTGCGGATTTTTATGCAAAAAACGACGCCTAAAACTATCTACTAGATAACAATAAACAAAACGTATACAGATTTATACATTTTGCTCATTGTTGAGAGGTCTTGACATTACCAACGAAATGCAGGAATTTAATTTAGCCATGGTATTGAACTGAAGAATATCGATAATAAGGAGCCCCATATTTTTATTTTTTTTTAGTTGTTGGAAATCAGTTATTATCAGTGTTGCCACTTGAGATATTTTAAGGTACCAAAAATTCTACCAAATCATTTTCCATACTGCCAAAAAGTTTTTCTTCATTCAAAGGAAATTTTATTGAATTTACGAGTTTTTAAGCTACACAAATTAGCAGTAGGTATAAATAAAAATATCAAATAAATTTCTTTACCATGCTACCGTTTGTTTATCATTCATACCAGACTGTAAGTTAAAAAAAAAATCCGAGCCTTTATATAAAAGAATTAACATAAGCATATTGAAAGCAATTTTTCGAACGTATAAACGTAAGGCAAGCAAACAAATTTTAATTCGATTTGTATTTTAAAAACATTTTTGCCTACCGATTCGACACAAACGGCAACGCTGGTTAATACTTTACCCTGCCGCCACACAGTGGTGCAAGCGCAAAATTTACTATTCAAAAAGGTCTAAAGACTACAATTCTTGACGGATTTTCAATTTTGTTTTGTTATTGAACGATAATTAAATCCGTAAGACCTTTTAGGAGGTCCTTTATTAAATTTTTATTTTTTATATTAAACTTTTTAGTGCAAAGTGCAGAAAAAGTAGCATTTTTGAAGAAAATCCATTCTCTTGCTCTATAATTGAAGCTACTGAGGTAAAAATACATAAATACCTCTTCATGAAAAACGGTCTATTCGGAAAAAGTTTGTGAATAACATATAAAAATTTGTATCCCTGGGACTAAGTTGATCATTCCCCAGCCACTTCGGAAACTGCAAGTAAACACGTTTTCCATGTACTTGCCTCAGTTATGGTCTGCATATTGTAGCCTGTTCGCATGTGGAGACTCCCCGCACGACACCAACCTCGTCTTTACATGCCAGCTCAATCCTACTCAAATAACAACCACATCTCTTTGGTTCGACCCCGTCGAAAAAGCTCGTTCCTTGGGCCTACCGTTAGTTGAGCTTGACGACAATGATTGATGGGCAAACCAAAATAGGCGGAGCTCACTTAGTAATGCCCCCTACAACAGCGTTGGCCATGTTGCTCAGTCGCTCCAGCAGTAGGTGCAAGTTGGAACAATAGGACTTCTGTCCGTGCTGTGGAAACCACAAAACGTTCACATCGAAAGTTATTGATACAGGCTGCTATATACTTGGCTGCCTAACGAGCACGCATGAGACGTTCACTTGCATGATTGATTTCAGTTCTCGTAGCATTAGAAATTGTTGAAGATAACGACGTCTCGATAACTGCTTATTCTTTTTCAGAACATTCTAAAATGTCCGTGCATGCATAGTGCCAGAGTTCCTGATGTTGTAGTCCTCATACATTTTGAGGATATCTAATAGGTACTTCCGAAAGGCCGCATAACTTTGTGGAGAAAACTTCCCTCACAAATAAAGCAGATACCCGAAGACGAAATATTGCAGATTTTCACAAAAAAAAAAAAAATCACACGTAAAGTCCGAAATAACGACAATTAATTTCAATAAGACGAACACCGAAATAACCGTAAATATTTTGATATGTTGCTCACCACGTTTTTCCAAATCGATAGGTATTTTTTTCATACGGGGGCATTTAATTTTTGGGTTGCCATCAGCTATATTGATTAAACTAAAAAAATAAAAATCAACTCGAATTCTTAACCACTTGAAACTTGCACTTTATTGTATATGAATAAGCTATAAAACTGCACATCTTAAACTTTTTCTAAAAATTAAAAAAAAAATATTAATTATACTGAAATGCCTTTCATAACATTTCAAACTTTCGATTTTCTTCAAAATTGCACTTCGGATTCAATATAAATAAGTCAAGATT